>NC_081155.1:8386149-8694649 GCF_012432095.1 Onychostoma macrolepis
TTTAGAGTCATCATCAGCAGCAAACCCAACTGAACTAGCCTCCAATGGAAACCGCATGTTAAAACCAGCGAGAAACTCATTTCTACATTGGTGAAGCCGACAGACACGAGTGACAACGTCAGTTTTACTCTTGCTGCTGTAGGTAAGTGAAGACACAATTATCACTGATGATGAAATACAGATTGTAAATGATATCAGAGACTTTATTTAGTCTAGACAGCAGCGGTGGGCCAGACAGCAGCAAATGCAGCTACAGTAACTGTTTAATTGTGCAGTGTTATAAACTTTTATAAGAGAGCAGGAAACACTGACCTTTGACATCAGTAACCAAAGATACAGGCAGTGTTTATGCTAATTAATCTTTCATTTGGTAGAAGCTTATCCCATTAGCTACTGACATGGACAGGTTGTGTCCTGAAAAAAAAATGAAAATACAAAATTAAACACGTTCACTTACAGTGAGAAGTCCATGGTTTGTGGAGACCTCAATGTGTTTTTTTAATATTTTCTGCCTTGAGCACAAAACAATAAACAGTCACAAGATACACAGCAAAATCCCTGGTGTTAAAGTGTTAGTTCACCCAAAAATGAAAATTAGCCCGTGTTTTACTCACCTTTGAAGCATCCCAGATAGCAAAAATCATTTGGGCCAGATCTGGTCCAGACCCATCAGACATTCTGGACCAGATCCGCATAACGGACTTGGGCCGGTGTCTTTTGGCACAACGGGCCAATACCGCATGGATCCGTTTTTTCCGGATCTGGACCAGAACTGGGCCAGCTCCAGACCAGATGCGGATTCCTTTATGGTGATTCGGCCCAAATGTGGGCAGGATCTGGTCCAGTACCATGCCGGATCTGGGCCAGCTCATTTTGTGTATTATATATATATGTATATCCTGTATAGGCCTTCATACACGCACACAAATAGGTTGTATACATATCTAGAATTCAAACACAATTTGTTTATTTGTACAGTGCTTTTCACAATACATATTCCAATGCAGCTTGACAGAAAATGCATTTAAAAAGAGTATTGCATTTAAAAGTTACAAATAAAAAGAGTAATGTCCATATGCCACAGTATTTGTACAGTTCCCAGATAATACAAATCATACAAGTAGATAATGACTATTTAAGTAGAAATGATAAATACCTTTAAAAGCAATGATTACAAGCATCTTACCCAGACAGCAAGGAGTGTCAGCCCAGATCCGGCCCACAACTGGCCCGCATGGATTTCACACGGGCCAGATGTGGACTGGATCTGGGCCAGAACTATGTTGCTGTCTGGGTACATAATACATAATTAAATATCTTTTTTTTTTTCCCTTAAGGTATAATATCAAGGTCTTGGACAACAAAAAGTTTAAAGAACTGATTTAGATGTACAGACAATTACTGTCCTGAACACTATTAAAACAATATTCACATTAAAACAATTTAATTACTACACAAAACATCTTTTACTACACTACATCTTTTCTTTTGATAATTTTTGCATCAAAAGCAAAATTAAAGTTAATTTAAAACTACCCCAAGTAGTATAAGTCTCTACTTCTAGTGCTTACTGTACATAATATTCACTAAGCTTAAAACAGTGTTACACAATGAGAATGAGAAGAATCTGAATAATTACCATAGGGAAATTTTATATCACAGGGAAAGGTCTTACAAATGTGTCACCGTTGTGTGCTTGAGTTGGTTCTAGTTGTTCGAGTCTTCTGCAATGCCGTTTTTGAGGTAAATGCAAGCCCTCCATCTGACTCCACAGCTTAAAGACAGTTCCCCCCTTTTCGTTGTCTCTAAAAAAAAAAAAATAAATAAATATTTTTAATATTAAAATATTAATATTAAATATATTATACACACACACACACACACACATACATACAGTACATATATACACAAACACACACATAAGGTCAAAAGTTTACATACACCTTGCAGAATCTGCAAAATGTTAATTATTTTACCAAAATAAGAGGGATAAGACATTTACATATTGTCCACAAGAGAAATTTTTTTTTGAATTTATAAAAATGACCCCGTTGTTTACATCCACTTGATTCTTAATACTGTGTTGTTCCCTGAATGATCCACAGCTGTGTGTTTTTGTTTAGTGATAGTTGCTCATGAGTCCCTTGTTTGTTCTGAACAGTTAAACTGTCTGCTGTTCTTCAGAAAAATCCTTCAGCTCCCACAAATGCTGTGCTTTTCCAACATTTTTGTGTATTTGAACACTTTCCAGCAGTGACTGTATGATTTTGAGATCCATCTTTTCACACTGAGGACAACTGAGGGACTCATATGCAACTATTACAGAAGGTTTAAACGCTCACTGATGCTTCAGAAGAAAAAAATAATGCATTAAGGGGGTGAAAACTTTTTGAATTTGAAGATCATTGTAAATTGAACTTATTTTGTCTTGTGGGAAACATGTAACCCAGACAGAAACATAGTGTTGGCCCAGATCCGGCCCACATCTGGCCCGCGTGAAATCCATGCAGGCCAGATGTGGGCCGGATCTGGGCCAACACAGCTTGTTGTCTGGGAAGTATCTTCTGTAGCTTCTGAAGGGCAGTACTAAATGAAAAAAATATTTAGGTAAAATAAGAAAAATGTACACCTTCATTCTGTTTAAAAGTTTTCACCCCCTTAATGTATCGTGTTTCCTTCTGGAGCATCAGTAAGCATTTTTCACTTCCAGTTCTTTTCCACATCATAAATGTTATCCATGGTTAGCATTTTTTAATTTTCCTGTAATCGAGTAATTTTGTCCTGCTTTGTGTGTAACAAAGATAATGTTCATTCTGCTTGCTGCCCATAGGTGTAAAGTATAATAACTGATATAACAGAGAAGAAAAGCAAGGGGAACCTGTGCCACCTGTTTTATATATTAAAAAATACACAACTAATTGCATATTACACAGATATGTTATGAATGTATTTGTTTCATTTAGTATTACAAAGCAAGGAAGGCAATGTTTAAGCCTTACACATAAGAGTCACGGTTTATTAACATGCTCCACTGTGGAAATTAGTGCATGGGACATCAGTGTCATACACACTTCCTTTAATCACCGACTTGAGATGAAAAAGGGTTTGTACCCAAATGACACACAGACTATAGCATTGCTAGAGGACTATGACTGTTATAACAGGTATATTGTTCAGGATGAGTGTGAAGTTATTTGAAGGAGCATTTCTCCAGAAAGCTGCAAGCCTCAATCGGCCCTAACAAACAGTATGTTTTGAACAGCACAAGTTGTAACATTATCAGGCACTTATTATTATCAATACTCAATTATAAATTGTGGCATTCAAATAGCTTGAATAACTCAAACTCCACTGAAAACTAAAAAAACAAACAAACAAAAAAAATGGACTCACCTTACTATTTGACAGTCCCGGCTCTCAGGTGGAACCTGAAATTGAAACAGATCGTTATATAGTGTTGCTGGACAATTTCTCAGTTAATTTACCCAATTAACATGGAGCATACTGTTAACAGAAATAAAAGCATATTTTGGCAAAGATTTTATAAATAAAAACCATACCAAACAATATAATGTAATACATGTATATCTCCTCAGTGCCCCTCTGTTTCTATCATTCAGTGTGGTTGAAAGCGTTCTGCCTGCTTATTCAAGGGGACCGGGCTCGTCAAAAGTTTGGAAACATTACTGTTTTTAATGTTCTTGAAATAAGTCTCTTATGCTTATCAAGCCAGCATTTATTTGATCAAAAATACAGAAAAAAAAAAAAATATTGTGAAGTATTAAAAATAATGAAATTAAATAAAATGGTTTTCTATTTTAATACACTTCAAAATATAATTTATTTCGGTGATCAAAGCTGAATTTTCAGCATCATTACTCGTCTTCAGTGTCACATGATCCTTCAGAAATCATTATAATATACTAATTTGATACTCCGTAGTTATCGATGTTGGAAACAGTTGTGCTGCTTAATTTTTTGGGAATCTGTGATAGTTTTTTCAGGATTTATTGATGAATAAAAAGTTAAAAAGAAAAGCATTTATTTATTCAGCTTTGCCATCACAGAAATAAATTATATTTTAATTACAATTTTAAAAGTAATTATCAGTTAAAATGTTTTTTATGAATATATTGTAAAACGTAATTTATTCCTGTGATCAAAGCTGTATTTTCAGCATCATTACTCGTCTTCAGTGTCACATGATCCTTCAGAAATAATTCTAATATTATTGTTTGCTGCTCAACCAACATTTCTGATTATTATCAGTTGAAAAACAGTTATGCTCCTTAATATATGCAGAAACCACGATATACAACCATTCACATGTTTGGTGTGTGTTATTTAATAGAAATGACTGTTTTTATTTAGCAAATAGGCATTAAATTGATAAAAGTAAAAACATTTATAATGAAGCAAAAATATATATTTCAAATAAATCATGTTCTTTTGAACTGTCTATTCATCAAAGAATCATAAAAATGTTTCCAGAAAATGTTAAGCAGCAAAAACTGTTTTTTTTTTTTTTTTACATCTAATAATAATAAGAAGAATCATTACTGATAACTGAGCACCAATATAAATCCAGCACTAAATCAACATGTTAGAATGATTTCTGAACGATCATGCACTGAAGACTGCAGTAATGATGCTGAAAATTCACAGGAATAAATTACATTTTAAAATATATTCAAATGATTTCACAATATTACTTTTTTAATTTTATTTTTGATCAAATAAATGCATGCAGCCTTGAGGGTTAGTACTTAAACATTAACACTGCTAGCCCACCATGACAGGCAGCAATCTTAAACATTAAATTTTAATGGAAGCAGTCAAAATTACTAAAGTTTAAATTAAGTAATTAAGTTAAAATTCGTTAATTACGTATAATTACAGACCTCTGGACCGTTTTCTTCATGTTAGCAAGTCCTCTGATCATAGGCCTAAGTGTTCGCCGGTCCAACACCGATCTAAGGAGCAATAAAAACACCAAACCTTTAAGTTATCGAGTACACAACATAATAAGAAATTAATTTGTTAGTAGAACAGTGTGATAACACGGTGTGACATACCTCGGTGAAGTTTTAACAGCGTGCAGTCCGTCTGCCTCGATCTTCTTGATGTCTTCTTCTACTAAGGTTTATTGGCGGTTGGCAAACAACTTTTTGGTGCATTACCGCCACCATCTGGTGTGAGTGTGGACCAGAATGTTGTGTGTAAGCATTGTTTAAAAAAAACTATATCCTTCCACTTAAATTGGTTTCTCTAAGATATTGAAACAGTATATTACAACACATTTTTTTTACTCTTTCCGCAAAATGCTAATCAAGCCAGCATTTATTTGATCAAAAATACAGAAAAAAACTGTAATATTTAGAAGTAAATATTAAATCCTTAATAAAACGTCCCTCACATGGCTCCGGGAGGTGAATAAATGCATTTTTGAAAGATAAATATCCATATTTCAAACGTAATAAACATTTTTAAAGATGTAATAAAGACGTTCAGGCAGATGACGTAGTTCGTATGCGTTGCGCACGTGCCTCTGGGAAATGTAGTAGCAAAGGAAACGTTTTATGCTTCTAATTCGTGACTGGTGTTTTGTTTTGTTCTCTCTCCGCACTCGTCAGTAATCACACAACGCCGACGTCCTGCGTCATCCACTTGAATGTCTTCCTTTAATATACGCCGGCTTTAAACGTATATGGACGTCATCTAATGCAGCGGCACTGCGCACGCAGTACGATCGCTGTATGACATCAAAGCACTTTACACAATCTGACATGGCTGCGGTTGGAATTGTACTGCTGGTTTCTCCTGAGGTTTTTTTCTCTTTTGCTGGGGACACTTAATTTCTAGCGATTTGATTGCACAGATACTATTTAAACTAAACTGAGCTAGACAATGAATGACATTTCTAAATTCAATAATGAAATGCCTTTAACTGAAAATTGAGAAAATTGAGTGTTTAATCTTACCATTATACATTACCTGACACTCTATCCTCCAATGTGACTTGACTTTTAGCTTTGTACATTTAGTTTAACTGCACTGTTAAAGAGGGTGATTTTTACCATTCAAATGAACTGTGTGCATGTATTTTAGACACTTACATTGTTCTTGCTCCATCCATGCAATAATTCTATCAACCCTATTTTCTAACCCTGTCGTCATGTGACACACAGCAGCCACAACAGCACTTATGTTTTATTTATTTTTTCATTTTTATTCGAAACATTCACAAACGCATTAACTATATCATGAAATATCTTGATTCTCACCTTTAGAAGATATTATGTTGATAGTGGGCGATGGTCAAAGTAACCTAATAATGTAATCTATTAACTATATGCATAAAAACCTGTCTGTTTATGGGTGTCATGCCATAACATATGTTTAATACGACTGACTTTATATTTAATGTGAATTTAACATTGAAAGTTAATGTGAATAAAAACATTGCAAGTTATGCTACTAATCATAACACTTTCATTGTACAGAAAGAGAGCAAAGAACAATTACATTATCAAAGAACATTTTCACCGACAGTCTAGTTCAAGCACTCTCAAAAACTCCCATTAAAATCACTGAAGCTGTTTACACTATGAAATCAGTATCTTACAGATTCGTACACACATTTGCACTTCGTTGTTTCTGACGAGAGAATTCGCCAGAAAGAGGTATTCAGTGAGTGAGTGAGTGAAGAAAACACCAGCATTTTAGAGATGACTCATCTGAATGCCTCTGATTGGTCATTGGATTCATAAGCTCAACAGCATTGCGTGTGATTGGTTATAATGAGCAGCGCTGTAAAAACGTGTTTGTATCTGGCTCAGCACCAGAACAGTGAACACAGATTTTAATTTAGCAGCTGATGATATGCACTGAACGTTCTAATCACGCCGGTGTGACTGTATCAAATATTTTTTTTAAATATTAATCGGCTATTTTTTGTCTTTTGGAAGCTGCATTCAAAATCCACTTGGCTCAAAAATCTGAGGGCGCACGTGACGCCTCTGCACCCGAGTCAGACCTTTCTGTTATTGGCTGAAGCACAGGGCTCCACCCCAGAAGTTTGAAAAGTGCCCGTCAAACGCCGACATGCTCTGTTTCTCCATCGACGCCTCCTTTGTCTATTTTATTTTAATTATTATTTTTTTTTGTACTTTGTACTTTTGGTGAAAAATAAATGTAGAAAAGTTGAATACTTTAGTTTTATTTTACTCAAGTAAAAGTAAACGTACCACAATTTAATTATACTCAAGAAAGTATAAAAATTTAAAAATGTACTCAAGTATTGTAACAAGTATTTGTAATTAGTTACTTTCCACCTCTACCGCAGAGATAAAATGGGCTTTGGTCAAAGTCATTGTGCACATGAAGTACAGGAAAGAGACAGCGATGATTCTGTTGACACATTCACACTGGGTTGCATCAATGAATATATAAGGAAAGCGAACAGTCAAAATCTAACTAAAGTGCATCCATATGCAGTTGACATGCAAATTGATGGGCACAATGTGAAGCTAGGGGCTGATTAGCAAAATTAAAATTATCGTGGGAAGTTTTGCAGATTCAGACTGAAGATGATTTATTGCAGAGGGTAATAAAATGGGTTTTTAAAGAGGAACTGGGGACATTGAGAGGAGTGCAAGCAAAAATTCATGTTTCTCCAGAGGCAGTGCCTAGATTTTTCCGCCCCAAATCAGTGCCCTGTGCATTGCGCTCAAAAGATGATGAGGAGTTAAATTGTCTACAAAAGGAGCATGTAATCCATCCTCTAAATTACTCTGAGACCAGTAGTTCCAATTCTGAAGACTGATGACTCCATAAGACTCTGTAAAGTCAAGTCAAGACACATTTATTTATATAGCACTTTTAACAATACGGATTGTGTCAAAGCAGCTTTACAGTATTAAATAGGAAAAATTGTGTGTCATAATGCAAAGGGACAATAGTAAACACTCAATTTTCAGTTAAAGTCAGTTCATCATTGATTCAGTGATGTCATCATCCAGCTCAGTTCAGTTCAAATAGTATCTGTGCAATCAAGTTGACAATATCGCTGGAAATGAAGTGTCCCCAACTAAGCAAGCCAGAGGCAACAGCAGCAAGGAACCAAAACTCCATTGGTGACAGAATGGAGAAAAAACCTTGGGAGAAACCAGTCTCAGTCTGGGGGCCAGTTCTCCTCTGGCCAGATGAACCAGCAAAGTCAGATTGTGCAGAGGACTCATCTGGTTCCCGAGGTCTTGTCCCGATGGACGTCTAGGTGACGTGGTCTTCACAGGGGATCTGTCTCTGGAGCTCATCTAGTTGTCCTGGTCTCCGCTGACATTCAGTGCTGTAGAGGTCGTCTCTAGGTGCTGATCCACCGTCTGGACTGGATCAGCTGTGGCGATTATAAGTTGACCTTTAATCGAGTAGCATACTTACATCAGTACCCAATAGCTCGCCTGGAAAAACTGTGCAGCACTTTGTCTGGAGGTAAAAAGTTCTCTAAATTGGACCCGTGTCACGGCTACAAGCAGGTGGTGGTTGACTAGGAGTCTCAAAAGTATTTGACAATAAATACTCAACAAGGTCTGTTTACATTTCAGAGGTTACCTTTTGGAGTGGTGTCAGCTCCTGCCATTTTCCAAAAAATAATGGAGGGATTGGTGCAGGGAATTCCCAAAGTAGCCATTTATCTGAACGATATCTTGATAAAAGGCGTGGATACTGCAGACCATTTAGAGAACCTGGGGGCAGTGCAGAAAAGGCTGAAAGATGCAGGGTTGAGACTCGAGAAAGAAATGTGTGTTCTTGCAAGATGACATTGAGTATCTAGGACATAGAGTGAACGTGCACGGTCTTCAACCTGTGGGAAGGAAAGTGATGGCTATAGTAGAGGCTAATGTGTCATAAATAAAGGCCAACTTGGGGTTATTAAACTACGATAGAAAATTTCTCCAGAATTTAGCAACTTGCCTGGCCTCGCTGTACGAGCTTTTGAAAAAAGGCAGGTGCTGGGAGTGGATGACAGAACAGGAAGAGGCTTTTCAACATTTAATGAAGCTGCTGCAATCTGCGAACGTTCTGGTACATTATTCGGCAGATAAAGAACTGGTATTAGCATGTGATGCATCGCCCTACGAGGTAGGGGCTGTGTTTTCCCACAGATTAGAAGATGGAAGCGATTGACCAATAAGTTTCATGTCACACACTCTGTCAGGCGCAGAGAAAAGCTGGATAAAGAGGGGCTTGCAGGAGTTTGGAATACAGAAGTTCCACAAATACCAGTAAAGGAGACCCTTTACTATCTGCACAGATCACAAACCATTGATTTTACTCTTTAACGAGAAGACAATGGACCTTGTTTTGCTTCATTCATGAAAAAGAATGGAATTCAGAAGAAGAGAACAGCACCCTTCTTTGAATGTGTTAGCGGAAAGTGTCATGCAGCCTTTCAAAAATGTTCTCAAGAAAATGTAAAGAGAAACTTTGGAGACTAGAGTGATTAAGTTACCGGTTAGTTTTAGGATTACTTAGGGAGAGTGGCTTCTCCGTCACTGGTGTCACTGTCCATAAGGAAGTCGGCCAGAGAAAAACATGAAACAGGTTATCTGAAAGACTTTGTTAGATAATTCAATATAAATTTATAATATATATATATATTATTTTATTTATTTTTTTGTCCTTTTAGTGTACAGTACAAGGTACATATACTTTTTTTCTGTGGGGGGGCGTTGGCTTTTGAGGGTGAAGAGGTGTAGTAGACAGAGTACAATTCTAGTAGTTCCCGTTGTTACCGCCAGGGGGTTCATATAATGCAGCTGTTGGGAAAATCGCCTGTTGTTGAAGAGGAACGTTGTGTGCTGCTGTGTAGTCAGACTGTGTTGTTTATACTGTATGCACAGATAGTTATTAGTAAAAACGACCATACTTCAGTCCTGCCTTCAGTGGGATTTTTCATGCCAAGTTACCACAGAAAGAAAGGTTAAAAGCAAACATGATCAGGTGATGCAGATTATGTATTGATGAAGACATAATCATCTGATTGACTGATCTTGTTCAGACTCTCATCTCTGATTATATGGGTGATGTTTTATTGAATTATAGTAGCTCTATAACACTACAGCATGAGATCCAGCACACTATTAACTTTAAGATCTGATTTTTGACCTGCAGATGACCTACACAGCAAAACCCCCAGTGTTAATTTAACACTCTGAGTGTGGACTCACTGGACTCATATAAACACTGAAGCAGTGTTAAAAGTAACTCTGAAGCAGTGTTAAAGTGAATGAGATAATTAGGTGATTAAGTGAGTGATGATTGACCATTATTGAAGACAGCTGATGTTAACAAGCAGAATCACCAAAGGAGAAAATCTAAATTTGTATGTCACCATTATAGTGGTCTGTGTTTGCATTAGTTGGGATTTTGACCCTTGACTTTTTAATTTTAAATTTTGTTTGGCTGCTGTAACTGAGTTATAACAGCCAGACAAGCCAAGAGCAAAGGTCATCAGGTGGTGATGATTATGTTTTAACATAATCATTGTTTGACATGAGTCATTGAGCTTATTTAGAGTCTGGTCTCTGCGTTATATTAACTTTATTGGTTGCAACAGCTCTGTGAAAGATACTGTAATTTCTATACATTTTGTAGTGGTTTCTTGCAAGCTGTTCTGATGGAAAAAAAAAAAAAAAAAGTGTTTGCTTTAGGCAGACACAGACATCAAGAATCAGCGTATGAATCTCAACTACGGTGTAGTAAGAATAAAAAGTTACAAAGACAATTCAGCTCAATGTATTCATGCCGCAATGCATGATGGGAGCCAATGATTAATTTTTATTGGCTACAACATGCTTTTTTGATGGTCACCATTGTTGTGATTCTCATGCTGATTCTTGATGTCTGTGTGTGTAAATTAAAGTTTTTTTTTTTTTAATTTATGTAGGAGACATTGTGTGATTATGCCAAAAATGCCAGATCTTGTATTTTTCTCCTTGTTTACCTAATCATTAAAGAAAATCTAACTCAGGTATTCAGATCACTACATGATGACTAGTTCAAAACATAATCAACACCACATGATCATCTTTTCTCTGGTTTGTCTGGCTGTTATAATTCAATTATAACAAACAAAACCTAATGTTAAAAATTTAAGGGTAAAGATCCCAACTAATGCAAACACAGACCACTATAATGGTGACATACAAATTTAGATTTTCTCCTTTGGTGATTCTGCTTGTTAACATCAGCTGTCTTCAATAATGGTCAATCATCACTCACTTAATCACCTAATTATCTCATTCACTTTAACACTGCTTCAGAGTTACTTTTAACACTGCTTCAGTGTTTATATGAGTCCAGTGAGTCCACACTCAGAGTGTTAAATTAACACTGGGGGTTTTGCTGTGTACAGTACACTGTATACTCAAGTGCTTCAGCTCTTAATTTGAGGTCCAAATGTCCCTAAAATCAAAACATCTAAGCACTTTTTTACATATACATTTATTCAGATAGCAGATTAAAGTAAACCTGAAGAGTTCAAACTTAATCAGATTAAAAACCCAACAATAATAAATGACCATTTTATTTATTTATTTATTATTATTATTATTATTATTCAAAGTAAATGATTGAATTAAATAGCACATAACTGCTTGCTTGTGTTTGAACAGAGGGTCAAGTCTTCGTGGTTGGACCAAATGTCATCTTAAATAAAATCCCTCAGCTTGACACGACAAACTCTTCTGTGGACATCGATCTCATTGGGATCGCCAAGAACAACAATGGAAGTATGTCAAATGTTTCTATTTAAAAAAAGATAAAGCATACCTTTACCACTAAACCACATTTACTTACTTTTTTGATTGCTGTTGTTATTTTAACATAAAGCATTAATGTAAGTTTGTTTTTCTGTTTCTGTCTCACAGGATCAGCTGCTGTGGCTTTCATGAGCTACAACACGATGGAGAATCTACTGAAGCCAGACTTCTTCAACACATCAAATGACACGATTAAAACCATGATGTCCACTGTGATCTCAGCTACTCTTCCCAAAACCACCAACACTAAACTCACCAAACCAGTCAACTTCACCTTCAGACACATCAGAGTGAGAGACTGAAACGTGTTTTTGTCCAACCTGAGCACTGATGAACATCTAAAAACATCTAATATTCAATGTTCTGATATTTTCTTTAAGTTAGTTCTTCTTCTTGCAGGAGTTTGATCCCAGCGGTTCTCTGTCCTGTGTGTACTGGAATATCAGCGAGTGGATTGTAGATGGTTGTTCTGTTTTAAAGACCAATAGCAGTTACACTGTGTGTTCCTGTGTTCATCTGTCCACATTCGCTCTCATCATGCAAACCAGCCGCCCACCAGAGGTACAGAACATTTCTAGTGAACACTGAAGAGCAGCACAGATGTGGCACTCATGTTCTCTGACATGTTTTCTCAGAGCGACCCACTGCTGGAGCTGTTGAATTTGGTTTGTGTGATCGTGGAGCTGGTGTTCTTCACTTTGGCCCTGTTGACCTTTGCCCTTTGTCAGTGGAGTCCTGGAGTGAGTAATGTGGCTCGAATCAACATCTGCATCAGTCTTCTGCTGGCTCACCTTCTGTTCCTGCTCACACAGCAGTTCCTGAGCCTCATACAACCTCTGCAGGTGAGAATGATGGAGCCCTACAGCTCAGCACAGCCTCACTGAGAATCATCATAACCGTCTCTCATGGTCTCCAGGTGTTGTGTGGCGTGATCGCAGGCCTTCTGCACTTCCTCTTTCTCTCCGGCTTTGTGTGGATGTTCATTGAAGCTGTGCTGCTCTTCATCTGTGTGAAGAACCTATCAAAGATCAGCTCCAAAAAGAGGGAGGTGCTTAGCAGTGGCTTCCTGTGTGTGATTGGATATGTGGTTGCTCTGGTTGTGGTGTGTGTGTCTGTCGGTCTGGTTCCTGACGGCTACGGCGGCGAACAGTGAGTTGTTGTTTTAAAGATAATTTGATTAAAAGGAAATAAAGCAGCTCTGTGCTTTTGTGACTTTTATCACTTTGTGACTTAATTTTAGGCTGTATCAGCATCACATACAAAATTAAAATCTAAGATTTCACCAGTCAACACCTGAAATGTCTTTCTGACAAATGCATTCAGTTGTTATATTGATTTTTCTCTAAACAGCTGCTGGATTAAATTGGATAAAGGCTTCATCTGGAGTTTTCTGGGTCCTGTTTGCGTCATACTAGCAGTAAACACATTTATCATGACATTTATTTATATTAAAAGGAAAGCAAGTTGATTAATTACTCTTTTACTTTTCAGTCAAACACACTTCTCTTCATCAAGATCTTCATCAGTCTGAACTCAACTCTCAAAAGTCTCAACGCTGAAGTTTCACAGATGAAACAAACAAAGTAACATTATTATTTAATCAGTCTGTTGAAAACCACATAGTCAATAAAAGACACATTAACTCTTTCTTTCTCTGTTTCTCTGCAGGATAATGGTGTTTAAAACACTGGCTCAGTTTGTGGTTCTTGGTTGCCCCTGGATTCTGGGTTTCTTCACTAATGGCAGTAAGGTGCTGGAGATCCTCTTCCTGATCTTGAACTCCCAGCAGGGAACCTTCATCTTCCTGGTCTACTGTGTCCTCAATCATGAGGTCAGACTTTACTCAGTTTGCATGTGTAATCTGGATGTTTTCACTGAGGTCCTGGTGCCGGATTCACAAAACATTCTTAAGAAGAAATTTCTTCTTAACTGTCATTTTCTTCTTATTTTTTTAACTTAAGAAAAGTTAAGAACATTTTGTATTCCCAAAAATTCTTCTTAAGAATATTCTTATCTTTTTTCATAAGATTGTTCTTAAGACAAAACTTAAGAAGAATTCAAATTCTTGAAAAGAATCTTCATAAATAACTTCTTAAATTCAGGACAGCCCCAGACTTGTATTGAATTCCAAACAGTAAGAAATATTTAATAAATGAATTGGGTTATTTCAAATTAATTGTTATATTTAAGCATTACAACAACATTAGCTACATATAATACATAGATAATACATAGTAGGACTATTAATAGGGATGTGCGTGAGTTTTCTGAAGTGACAGCGATGAAAATGTAAACAATGATCGGTCATGATTAGTCTATGTGTGACACTACTTTTTGACTTCAAAACTCAGTAGCAACTCTACAAAAACAAGTCAGATATAGGGAGCTTTAATTGGACGCTTTTATTTTAGCTTATAAATAGGACATAATCTTTGGCAGTACAGCGCATATGAATGCGCCAATACACACGTGCTGTAGCAGCACGGACACATACTGGAAGCGTTCACTACTGTAAATGCTCGACATTCCAATAAAGCTTTGATTATGCTGACTGGAATTTTTACTGAGAATGCAGTTTAAATTTAACATAGCCGAAATAAAATGAAATATAGCCTAAGTAATAGACCATAATTACAAATACTAGGCTATATAGTGTTTTGTTGAGGAATTAATCATTCACGTAATTTAATTTGTAAATGAAAACACAACACGCTCATTTATCATCACACATGGGCATAAATACAATCATAAAGTCAAAACTTTATTGGCATAATTGTAATTGGCATAAAAGATATTCTGAAGAATGTGGGAAACAGAGCAGTTCTGGGGCACCATTGACTTCCATAGTATATTATTTTCCTACTATGGAAGTCAATGGTGCCCCAAAACAGCCTGGTTACAAACTTTCTTCAAAATATCTTCCTTTGTGTTCAGCAGAACAAAGACATTCATACAGGTTTGGAACTACTTGAGGGTGAGAAAATAATGACAGAATTTTCATTTTTGGGTGAAATATCCCTTTAAGAACATTCTTATGAACATTGAATTTATCTTAAGAAATGTCTTAACTTATTTCTTAAGAAGATATTCGTGAATCTGGTGTTGTGCCCACTTCCCAATTCTGACCCCCTGCCAGATTATTACCCCCCTAGTATTGGTAGGTTTAATGTTAGGTGTGGGGGAGGGGTTAGGAATAGGGGTGGGGTTAGGATTAGGCAATCAGATAGCGATTTCAATGAGAGGGGTAATAATTTGGCAGGGGGTCGAAAATGGGCACAACACTGGCCCCAGGTCTTAGTTTGGTAATCCATGACTTTTAGAAAAGATTGTCAGAGGCAGTTTGTTTAAACTGTTACTCTTCCATTTCCTTCTTATGATGCAATGTTCAAATGAGCCAAAATTATTCAAACTCCAACTGTCAAAAATTCAAATTTCAACCGACAGAGAATGCCTTTGATCTCCAAGCTTTTAAAACTACTTCAAGAATTTAGACTGTTTTTTTCAAGATAACATCATGATTTATTTTTTTATTTTTCTTTCTTTCTAACATTCTAACTTTTATGGAAGAAAAGGAAAGCATGAATATTTATTTCTAAAAATGCAGATCTAGTATCTAAAAGCCACTTTTTCTTACCTGTTTATTCCAAACAAACTTTGTGGTTCTTGAGTTTCAGAGATTAAATTGATCTCATGAAGTCACTCAGCTCCTCTCGTCTCATTCGTGTCCAGGTCAGGCAGCAGTACATGAAGTGCTTCAGATGTCTTTGCTGTGTCAAACAACACTGAGGACCACAGCATCATGTTCAGGAAGTAATAAATACTGCTCAGGTGCCATTAATATACAGCTGATTTTATATAACATAATCTATGTTTTTGTATGATAAATGTTATAGTCTCAGATCCTTTCTGCAAATGAAAGAAAAATGTTATCCGAGTGTCTTATTTTATAGCTGTTAACACTAATGATGTAGAGCTGTTTCACTGCTGAACTGTTTTATTTAGTCTTCTTTTGTTCTTACCAGGTAGTGGATATGTTGTTTTAATAATATGTCATTATATGACGCATTGAGTAGGAATTTGGACTCTCAATTAATATATTGTTTAATCTTAATAATTACATGATTTGCTCATTAATTCATATAATTAGTCGCAAATGATTATGTAGCAATATTTTGTGAGAAAATGCCCAAAATAAACAATTAAAAGATTAATTATCCTTTTAGACAGTGACGAAGACAACACAAAAAAAGTGGCCTTTCAAAACGTTAATGTTGTATGTTTTAATTCTATGACTCTCCTCATTAATTCAGCCCATTCTTGCATTCGGTCTGGAATATGTTTCTAACCCCTGCATCACATTGTTATTAAGTGATAGTTCACCCAAAAATTAAGATTCTCATGTCGTCCCAGATGTTTATGACTTTCTTTCTTCAGATGCAAAGATTTTTAGTCCGTGTAATGCAAGGGGACAGGACCACTATAGAAACAACACAAAGTGAACACGACGGTCAAGTTAAACATATTAGTATTTGTAATTTTCTTTCATATGCCTACCGTTTCACTTAAGATGACACTGATTCATTAACGGGTTGTATGAGTTACTGTCATATTCACTTTGTGTCGTTTTTGAAGTGTAATTTGTGGAAGTCCCATACTTGTCTTATTATACGAAGAGAGATGATTTAGTTTAGATGATTTAGATCTTAGTTTGTGTTCATCTGATAAATAAAAGTCATATTTATATATGGGATGGCATGAGGGTGGAAAGGATGGTTTTCTTTTAATACCTTTCCCTGCAATTTCTTTTTGTGTGTGTGTGTGTGTGTGTGTGTGTGTGTTCCGCTGTGCTGCATTTTAATTGTTATTTTAATTTTAATTGCATGTTGCTTTTGTTCGGGTCACTTTTGGGTTTTTCCTGTATTATTTGAATGCATTTCTGTTAGAAAATGTTAATAAACAAAATAATAAACAATGCTGAAGACAGAGCCGGACTGGGATGCAATTTCAATTTCCAAAATGGTACCTTTTGGGGCACAACAGCTTGTCACTGGAGCAGTATTTGTCCATATTTTAAAGCTTTATATTCTGCATTTCCATTTTGCTCCTCTCATCCTTTCTTCACTTAGGATTTTATGAATTTCATGCCTCAACTTTCTTTCTATTCTCTTTTTCCTTTCTTGCATCTCAGACTTGAAGTTCCTGACTGCAGTCTCATTTGTTTTCTAAAAAAGTTCATTAGAATCAGAATCAGAATGAGCTTTTATTGCCAGGTATGTTTACACATACGAGGAATTTGTTTTTGTGACAGAAGCTTCCACAGTGCGACAGAATGACAGCGACAGGACAAAAAACACAGATAACCTGTGAATGTCAATTTATTTAATGAATTTGAGTATAATTACTGAAGGTTAAATGTCGGCCCACTTTATCTAACACATTCAGCCAAAGTGGGCCAGCGATATTTATTTTTTTACATTTTGTTCTTTGCATTTTATTCCCTGTTAACTGTGGAAACAAAAACAGCAGGAACTGTCCCAATAATATTTGTTTCAATTTAGTGAGCAACCTTATAAATAAATAAATGAAAATCTTATGTCAAAGGGTTTTCTACCTTTCACCATGACACAGAGGTGTGGCCACACCCACCAGTGTCAAATTGCATCAACCAAAACTATTTTATAATTTATAGAAATAGTGTCCCTTTAATTAAGAACCATTGAAATGCTCTGAAAGCACAAACTCACTGAGCACAGTACAATCAAGCTGAAATGGCCTACTTTAACTGAATTCTTTAACAATTTTTTATTATTAAAAATAAATTCACCTAAATTTTAAACCCCGTCTGCTCCTTATATCATCAAAGCTTTTGTACATTAAATATCACAAAACACCACCCATTGGCTGTTTATTATATCCAGTACCAGCAAGTAAAACACATGCAGCAGTATCTGGCCGTGGCACCCAGAGAAATGTGATGAGGCTTTTCTCTGTAAACAGAAGCAGAGAGTAATCAGTGAATTTCAAGTTAAAATATTTTAACACCATAAAGATGAAATGGCCTCCGTAAATGTGATAAATATGAGCTCAAATAAATAAAGAAATATCAATAAAACATTATTTCTATTAAAGAAAATTGTCTGTTGGATATGTGATGTGTTTTGATTGGATGGTTAATTGTTTTGTGAAAGTTGACCTTATGAAGAAATTGTAAATAAGACATCCAAAATAGTTAAGCTCAATTCTGCATTTGAAGCACTGTAATTACATAGTTAATTAAAAGAGAGCGGTGGAAAGCAATATTACAGTGTCAGGGTTTGAGAAAACCCGCCTTCAAGATTGTCATCTAGTGTAGTGTAGCGCCATCTAGTGTTCACACTTAAAATACACACGAACAGAGCAAGTCATACAACTCTGTATATCGAGGGGTGAGAACATTAAGTGACATTTTTGGTGAAATGGATATATATATATATATCACAAGAAAGCTCTTAATGGGCTCGTTCTACTGGCAAAAGTACTGTCATCCATGAGTGTACAAATTTTTATTATAAAAAATTGAAATCAGTTCACAAAGTCAGATCAAACTATGGTAAATTTTTGTTTTGGCCCTCCTGTAAAGTTGGTGAAATGTCACTTACGCCTTTCTTCTCATTATGATCTCTAAATGGTGTTCTTTAAATAAGTCACTGTTGTAGTTGTTGTTGTTGTTCTTTTCTTTTTGCGTCTTCTTTTCTTTCTTTCTCTCTCCTTTTCGTCCTCACTATTCACCTCAGTGTCTTCATCCTCATCCTCATTCTCATTCATTCCTCTATTCGTCCCTCCTGTATTTCTGTTTCTTCGCCCAAACAACAGTGACATCCCCATCTGAAACAGAAGACCACCGGCTGCTGTGCTGATCATGAGGACTGCTGTGTCCAGTCTGGCTCTTATACTCCGGGCTGTTAATAGGGCTACAGTCGCTGAGATAAACGCAGATACAGTCGCTCCAGCCAACACGTTCTCACTCCCAACTTGTCACATATTGAAGCTTGGTCAGGATCCCTTTGGCGTCATGTTTTAACTTGCAGGGATTCCCATAGACTTCTGACCGGAGCCCGCGGCGTTGACATTTAACGTGCAGGAAAGCAGACCGCAGTGTGTACGGGACTCAAGACTATGATAAATAGAATAAAAAAAGAAAAGGCTGCAATACATTAGTTATGGCAGGGCGGGTCGATTGGCGTCCCCCAAGTCATACACAGTAAAATCCCCAGTGTTAAATCAACACTGCTCAGAGTGTATTTGGTCCCACTCCAAATAGTGTTAAAGTAACACTGAAGCAGAGTTAAAGCTAATGAGATAATTATGTGATTAATTAAGTGCTGATTGAGCATTAGTGATGAACACCTGCTGTTAACAAGCAGAATCACTGAAAGAAAATAGAAACACAAGAACTACAACTCACTTCAGCCACAGCCTTTGATAAAATCAACTGAAATAAAAGACATTAAATCTCTGAAGGTCTCAGCAGAGGAGGATTAAACAACTCCACAAACAGCATCACCAGCTCCACTTATTATTGACTTTATTTCTGTCAGATGACTACAAAAAGCTCTTATTGAAAATTATCAGAGGTTTAAACATTGATGCTTCATTGGTCAAAACAATGCCACCATCATGGAGATGAGTGTTTACTTTGGTTAGGCTCTTGCCACTTGACTTGCTGTGCTAGTTTTTTCTTTGCAACAATGCATATGTAGTTGTAAAGGAGAAAGATCAGTGCTTTACACTGAGCACATAGTAGATGCTTCTGTGTGTTGAGACAATCATTGTGAGCTGGCCAGACTTTACGCTTTTTTTTTTTTTTCTTTGGATTTTTGCAAGTAACTTGCTGATGTTACAGTATGAGAAAACATTGCAGCCAACAGTTATCGTGAACGCTTAAATTTAATTTGAACAAATTTATTTTTTGAACAACTGTATCGTATAGACAAACACAGACATCAAGAACCAGCATATGAATCTCAACAATGGTGACAATCAACAAAATTCTTCAAGCTGCAATGCATGCTGGGTAACACCATAGTAAAAACTCCCACCATGCACTGCAGTATAAATATTTATTGTCACCACTGTTGAGGATCATATGATAAGTGTTCATGTCTAAAAGCTTGACCTGAAACTCCTCAACTTTTTGAAATGTTACGGTCCTATATGTTTAATACAGAGCTCAAAATTATTGTAGAAATATGATAATTATATATCCAGCAACACATGATATTATTTATATATAAGCTTACATATTTTCTTGGCTGCTTCTTAGTTGATGAATTTAAGTCAATAATCATAGAGCAAGCAAGAGAAACCACTTTGTGTTGGTTAGTCATGTCTTTTATAAGCAGAAAGTGTAATCTGCTACATCAAGCTTCTGTTTCAGCAATGTTCAAGTGTTTGCAGTGAAATACTATTGCAATTAATTAGAAGCAAAATTATTTAAAAGTTTTACAAGGGTCAAGAGCCCAACTACAGCAAACACCAACCTCCATGATGGTGGCATCATTTTTTGACCAATAAAACATCATCTAAACCTTAGTTAATTCTCAATAACATCTTCTGTAGATGTCTGACAGAAATAAAGTGAGTCTGGTTATTAATGAGTGAAGCTGGTGATGCTGTTTGTGGAGTTGTTTAATCATCCTCTGCTTGTTAACAACAGCTGTTCATCACTAATGCTCAATCATCATTTAATTAATTACTTAATTATCTCATTAGCTTTAACTCTGCTTCAGTGTTACTTTAACACTATTTGGAGTGGGACCAAATACACTCTGAGCAGTGTTGATTTAACACTGGGGATTTTACTGTGTACTTAACTGATTTTTTTTTTTTTTTTTTTTAAACCACTCGTTGCCTGACATCAAAGTGCGTCTGTGAAACAGCGTTCAGCGGTGACTTTAACAACGCTCCAGTGAGCAACAGCAGTAGTGTATTCCTCGTAATGATGGTATTTTTGCCGAGGCTTGTTGATGATGATAAACGTATTTAATGTGGTGTGATTATGTTTGGTTAATCAGTGATTAATCAGCGCAATGCGATGCAATCAACCTATTATTTATTTATCTATCTATATTAGATTAGATTCAACTTTATTGTCATTACACAAGTACAGGTACAGGGCAACGAAATGCAGTTTAGGTCTAACCAGAAGTGCAATAGCAGCAAGTGCAGGATATACAATGGTTGAATAAGTGCAGGACAAGGATATGTACTGAATATATGTATAAATATATATAGAAAGATGGTTATTAATATAAACATAATTTACAGGTGAATATGTATAGTGAATAAATATACAGATGACTATTACTATAAACAGAATTTACAGGTGATATGTACTATCAATATAATATATATACAGATGACTATTACTATAAACAAGGTGTAAAAGTGCAGTGGAAGTGATTGCATATTACAATTAGACATACGGTGCAAAATGTTAATGTAAACATTGATAATGTAAACAACAGTCGGCAGTGCAAATGAGCATAGTCCAATTTAGGTATGGTAATGCAAGATACAAAAGTAAACAGTTGTTACTGTAATAAAAATGTACATTCAGTAGTGCAAATAAGGCAGATGTGAGGTAGGAGAGAAGAGTTAATAATATATGAGGAAGTGGATCAACGGGGTTAGAGTTCAGTAAAGAGACAGCTCTGGGGAAGAAACTGTTCTTTAATCTGCTGGTCCTGGTCCGGAGGCACCTGAAAGCCTGCCGGAGGGCAGGAGAGAAACAGTCTGTGGGCTGGGTGAGAGGAGTCATAAGGATGCTACGAGCTCGATGCAGACAGCGTTTCTTCTGTATGTGTTCGATGGCAGGTAGTGGAGTCCCTGTGATGCGCTGGGCAGTTTTCACCACCGCTGCAGAGCCTTGCGCTCCGCAACAGAGCAGCTCCCATACCATACTGTGACACAGTTGGTCAGGATGCTTTCTATTGCGCAGCGATAGAAGTTCACCAGGATAGCCGAGGAGAGCTGATTCTTCCTCAGTGTCCTCAGAAAGAAGAGGCGTTGGTTTTCCACAACATGTCCGCCGAGATGTGGATCCCCAGGAACTTGAAACTGGAGACACGCTCAACAGCCATTCCATTGATGTGGATGGTGTCGTGTGTGCCTCTTGACTCCTTCCTGAAGTCCACGATGAGCTCCTTCGTTTTGGTGGTGTTGAGGAGCAGGTTATTTTCAGTGCACCATGTGGCCAGGTGCTGGATCTCCTCCCTATAGGCAGTCTCATCGTTGTTACTGATGAGGCCAATCACCGTGGTGTCGTCTGCAAACTTGATGATGGAATTAGATCCATACACAGGCTTGCAGTCGGAGGTGAAGAGGGAGTAGAGAAACGGGCTTAGCACACAGCCCTGTGGTACACCAGTGTTAACCCAGTCAACACGTGAGGTCACGCGATGATCACAGTGACATCACACCATTCTCATACGGTGATCCTCACAGTGTGAGTAATATATGAGCTCATTGTGAACCCAAAATGTTGAGCAGGTTGAGAGGAGGCAGATCAAATATCAGTCGCTGGGGGACATTCTACTTCCTGTTTCTCAACACTATCACAGAGATATCACAGTGGTGTCACATGATGAGCTTATGAGTGCACGCCCAGCTAACAGATTTCTGTTATAAGAACCTTCTCCAAACATACAACTGACTTCCAGCCACAGCCTTAAATGAAATTAACTGAAATAAACAAATTACCAGCTTCACTCATTATTAACCAGACTGACTTAATTTCTGTCAGACATCTTCAGAAGCGCTTATTGGGAATTAACAGAGATTTAGATGATGATGTTTTATTGTTTTGTTTGATGTTACCATCATAGTGATTAGTGTTTGCTTTAGTTGGGCTCTTGACCCTTGACTTTATAACATTATATTTTTTGGGGCTGCTGTAACTGTGTTTGTAAAGCACATTTGTTATGGCAAGGAAACCCAAAAAGAGATTGCAATCAGGTGATACTGGTTTGTTATTGATGATAACAACACAGTCATCACCTAGATTCAATATGCAGTCTTGGTCTTGGGAAGTTGTGGCCTAATGGTTGAGAGTCGGACTCGTAATCAAAGGTTGCGGTTTGAGTCTCGGGCCGGCAGGGATTGTAGGTGGGGTGAGTGAATGTACAGTGCTCTCTCCACCCTCAATGTTACGAATGAGGTGCCCTTGAGCCCTTCCTGGGCTCCGCAGCATAAATGGCTGCCCACCGCTCCTGGTGTGTGTATACTTTGGATGGGTTAATTGCAGAGCACAAACTCCAGTATGGGTCACCATACTTGGCCATATGTCACGTCACTTTCATAATAATTTATGAAGAATTATAAAAGTACAGGTACAGGGCAACGAAATGCAGTTTAGGTCTAACCAGAAGTGCAATAGCAGCAAGTGCAGGATATACAATGGTTGAATAAGTGCAGGACAAGGATATGTACTGAATATATGTATAAATATATATAGAAAGATGGTTATTAATATAAACATAATTTACAGGTGAATATGTATAGTGAATAAATATACAGATGACTATTACTATAAACAGAATTTACAGGTGATATGTACTATCAATATAATATATATACAGATGACTATTACTATAAACAAGGTGTAAAAGTGCAGTGGAAGTGATTGCATATTACAATTAGACATACGGTGCAAAATGTTAATGTAAACATTGATAATGTAAACAACAGTCGGCAGTGCAAATGAGCATAGTCCAATTTAGGTGTGGTAATGCAAGATACAAAAGTAAACAGTTGTTACTGTAATAAAAATGTACATTCAGTAGTGCAAATAAGGCAGATGTGAGGTAGGAGAGAAGAGTTAATAATATATGAGGAAGTGGATCAACGGGGGTTAGAGTTCAGTAAAGAGACAGCTCTGGGGAAGAAACTGTTCTTTAATCTGCTGGTCCTGGTCCGGAGGCACCTGAAATGCCTGCCGGAGGGCAGGAGAGAAAACAGTCTGTGGGCTGGGTGAGAGGAGTCCTTAAGGATGCTACGAGCTCGATGCAGACAGCGTTTCTTCTGTATGTGTTCGATGGCAGGTAGTGGAGTCCCTGTGATGCGCTGGGCAGTTTTCACCACCCGCTGCAGAGCCTTGCGCTCCGCAACAGAGCAGCTCCCATACCATACTGTGACACAGTTGGTCAGGATGCTTTCTATTGCGCAGCGATAGAAGTTCACCAGGATAGCTGAGGAGAGCTGATTCTTCCTCAGTGTCCTCAGAAAGAAGAGGCGTTGGTTTTCCACAACATGTCCGCCGAGATGTGGATCCCCAGGAACTTGAAACTGGAGACATGCTCAACAGCCATTCCATTGATGTGGATGGTGTCGTGTGCCTCTTGACTCCTTCCTGAAGTCCACGATGAGCTCCTTCGTTTTGGTGGTGTTGAGGAGCAGGTTATTTTCAGTGCACCATGTGGCCAGGTGCTGGATCTCCTCCCTATAGGCAGTCTCATCGTTGTTACTGATGAGGCCAATCACCGTGGTGTCGTCTGCAAACTTGATGATGGAATTAGATCCATACACAGGCTTGCAGTCGGAGGTGAAGAGGGAGTAGAGAAACGGGCTTAGCACACAGCCCTGTGGTACACCAGTGTTAAGTGTGATGGATGTGGAGCAGGTGAATCCTGATCGAACATTCTGGGGTCTGTTGGTCAGGAAGTCCAAAATCCAGTTACACATTGAGGTATTGATGCCCAGGTCTCCAAGTTTGGCTATTAACTTGGTTGGGATGACAGTGTTGAATGCTGAGCTGAAGTCAACAAACAGCATATGTGCATAAGTGTTCTTATTGTCCAGGTGAGTGAGCACAGAGAGCAGTGCCATGGAAACTGCATCCTCTGTGCTCCTATTGCTACGGTAGGCAAACTGGTGTGAGTCCAATGTGGATGGTAGAGAGTCTTTTAGGTGTTCCAGGACCAGCCGCTCAAAGCACTTCATGACGATGGGTGTGAGTGCTACAGGGCGGTAGTCATTAGGGCACCTCGGACTAGAGTGTTTTGGCACTGGCACAATGGAAGTGCATTTAAAGCATGTTGGTACGGCTGCTTGGGCAAGAGACAGATTGAAAATGTCTGTAAAAACCCCAGCGAGCTGCTCCGCACATGCCCTGAGAACACGACCAGGGATGTTGTCTGGTCCAGCAGCCTTGTGCGTGCTGATCCGGCTCAGTGCCTTGCAGACATCTGTGGAGGAGAGTATGATTGGTGGGTGGTCAGCTGAGGGATTGAGCTTGGTGGCAGTTTCTCTGTTGTCTCTTTCAAAGCGAGCATAAAAGTAATTTAGCTCGTTCAGGAAGTTGACATCAGTGGCTGCGGGGTGGAGTGGGTGGGTTTGTAGTCACTGATGGCCTGAATGCCCTGCCACATGCGTCGAGGGTCAGAGTTGGAAAAGTGTCCTCTATCTTTAGCTTGTAGCAGTGCTTGGCCTTTTTGATGCCCCTCTTCAGGTTTGCTCTGGATGTGCTGTAGGCTTGTACATCTCCTGATCTGAAGGCAGTGTTGCGTAACTTCAACAGGAGTCGCACTTCCTTGTTCATCAAGGCTTCTGATTTGGATATGTGGTGATCTGTTTCTGGGTTGTAACACTGTCAATGGTGATATTGATATGATCCAATACAGAGGAGGTGTAAGAGTCAATGTCTGTGTGAGCGCCACTGGTGGCTTGAGAAGCAAACATACTCCAGTCTGTGTGTAGAAACCTTTCCTGGAGTGTGGAATCTGCCCCGCAGGCCACAGCTTGATGGTCTTCACTGATGGCTTCACACGGTTGATGAGGGGTGCATATTTGGGGTGAGGAACAAAGAAAGGTGATCTGACTGTCCCAGGTGGGGAGGGGTGTCGCAACGTAAGCTCCAGCCATGTTTGTGTAAACATGGTCTAAGGTTTTGTTTCCTCTGGTGTGACAGGAAACATGCTGGTGAAACTTGGGTAGCACTGACTTTAAGTTTGAGTGATTAAAGTCACCTGCAACAATAAAAGCCGCTTCCGGGTGATCAGTCTGTTGTTTACTGATGGCTGCGTGAAGTTCTTTCATAGCAAGCTTGGCATCAGCATCCGGGGGAATGTAGGCTGCAGTTATAATGGTGGAAGTGAACTCCCGCGGTAGATAAAACGGTCTACATTTAACCATGAGAAACTCAAGGTTAGCTGAACAATGACCCCCAACAATAGCAGAGTTTGTGCACCTATATATTTATTTATGTATTTGTTTGTTTGTTTGTTTGATTGATTTATTTATTATTTTTATTTATTTATTAATCAATCAATCAATCAATCAATCAATCAGTGCCGACGTCATTGTAAGGCGCGATCCCAAGGTCCACTGCGATTTCCCGCTCGGTAACAGTTAATATGCTGCCTTCACGTCGGAATTGTGGTAAATATGAGTTTCCTAATCGGAAATTGGACGTGAACGGCCTCTCAAGTCGTATTTACTACTGGGAAATTCTGAAATAATTTTGATACCAGAGTTTCCGAGTTGGGCGGGTCATAAACTTTAAACATGGTGGAGGTGACAATCATTGCTGCTGTCAATGCTGTTCTCACAACAACTACATCCCTCCCTTAAAAAAAAATAGTCAGTACATTAAAGTACAAAGTAGTATAAATGCAGTACAATGAAGTACAACTGGACAATTGCAGTATAAGGAAGTATATAACTGCAGTTCATTAAAGTTCAAGAGCAGTAAAACTGAAGTGCAATGAAGTGCAACTGTAGATTTGCAGTATAATGAAGTACAGATACAATATAACTGCAGTTCAGTGATACGCTGAAATGCAGGTGAAGATTTCAGATGCAAAAACTAAGTCTGTCTGATTAAATTTATTTAATTATATTTATTTTTTATGAGCATATTTTAAATAAAGCTCCTATGATTAGGTTCAGTAATTTCACTTTAATGGCAATGAGGTTAATTTCATTGCCAATAAAGTCTTCTTGTAATAGGCCCTGTGCTGCAGTTATGCTGTATTATGCAACATGTAGCAAGTGCTGTGGTTACAGTAGACTTGGCAAGTGTTTTTTTATTTATTTATTTTATTTTTTGTAACGTAGACTTCCTATAAAATATTCGTACAAAAATATTTTTGTACAAAAAAGTATTTGCCTATGGAATATTTCACCCGCATAGATTAATAACCCGCACGTGTAATCTTCCTTCGAGCCAAAGGTCGTTGTCCTGACAACGAGTCTCGCGAGCAGCGGATTACTTGTAACAGACAGTAAATCAGCGTCTTTTCCGTAGTGTCTACTGCAGGATGGATATAAAAGTATAAAACACGTTTTGGTTTGACAACATCGTTCATATGTGAACTATCACAATTAAAGCACAAAGACATAACATTTCACCCCGAGACCTTTCACAAGTGCTACAAAAGAGAAGAAACGCTTTCAAGAAGAAGTTCATCAGGCGAGGTGGAGACTAGTCGACTCATCCAGTTTAGCGGTGAGTATAATGTCTAATGTATATATTTAGTTATAATTTTAGAGAGATGTAAAATGACTTGATGAATGGCTGAGATGAGAAGAAGATGAGAGGAAACGCCGCTTCTGTGCTGATCTGTGCGTGAGGAGCTTATGATAGAAAGACAAAACAACTGGTTTAATGCTGTTTTTACTACACTTTTACTATAATAAACACCAACATCTCAATCCAACCAGTGACAACCCTGTGTATAGATGTATTTAACTCTGCTATGGCTCAGCCATTTGTTATAAGCAGTTCTGTAGAAATTAGTCATGTCATTGTCCAGCTCAGTTCAGTTCAATAGCATCAGTACATCATTTATAATAATGGAATAAACTAAACTGTACTGAATACAGTGTATTTGTCACCATTGTTGAGATTCATACACTGATTCTTGATGTCTGTGGTCTTTGCATTGCTACAGAAAAACTTTATGTGCACAAGGTGATTTGTAAATTATTCAAATTATCTGATATTTACAATACTGCAAGATATGAAGCTACGAAAAAATCTAAAGCAGTATAATGTCTATATAAATATTTTTGTACAAAAAGTATTTGCCTATGGAATATTTCACCCGCATAGATTAATAACCCGCACGTGTAATCTTCCTTCGAGCCAAAGGTCGTTGTCCTGACAACGAGTCTCGCGAGCAGCGGATTACTTGTAACAGACAGTAAATCAGCGTCTTTTCCGTAGTGTCTACTGCAGGATGGATATAAAAGTATAAAACACGTTTTGGTTTGACAACATCGTTCATATGTGAACTATCACAATTAAAGCACAAAGACATAACATTTCACCCCGAGACCTTTCACAAGTGCTACAAAAGAGAAGAAACGCTTTCAAGAAGAAGTTCATCAGGCGAGGTGGAGACTAGTCGACTCATCCAGTTTAGCGGTGAGTATAATGTCTAATGTATATATTTAGTTATAATTTTAGAGAGATGTAAAATGACTTGATGAATGGCTGAGATGAGAAGAAGATGAGAGGAAACGCCGCTTCTGTGCTGATCTGTGCGTGAGGAGCTTATGATAGAAAGACAAAACAACTGGTTTAATGCTGTTTTTACTACACTTTTACTATAATAAACACCAACATCTCAATCCAACCAGTGACAACCCTGTGTATAGATGTATTTAACTCTGCTATGGCTCAGCCATTTGTTATAAGCAGTTCTGTAGAAATTAGTCATGTCATTGTCCAGCTCAGTTCAGTTCAATAGCATCAGTACATCATTTATAATAATGGAATAAACTAAACTGTACTGAATACAGTGTATTTGTCACCATTGTTGAGATTCATACACTGATTCTTGATGTCTGTGGTCTTTGCATTGCTACAGAAAAACTTTATGTGCACAAGGTGATTTGTAAATTATTCAAATTATCTGATATTTACAATACTGCAAGATATGAAGCTACGAAAAAATCTAAAGCAGTATAATGTCTATATAAATATCAGAAATTGGACTTGAAAATGAGGTCAGCGACCAGTGACAAGATCTACCCACAACTCTTTTTCACTTGGCTTTGCTGGTTTAGCTAAGTGTGTTTTAAATGATCACACAATTAAAGCAACCAGCGTAATATTAACACCAAAATGTCAAGGGTCAAGAGCCCAACAAAAGGAAACACTGGTCTCTTTGATGGTGATTTCAAACAAAACAATAAAGCATCTAAACCTCTGTTAATTCTCAATAAGAGCTTCTCTAGAAGTCTGACAGAAATAAAGTCAATCTGGTCAGTCTGATGCTGTTTAATCAGATCTTGAGAGATTTAATGTCTTCATTTGTTTCAGTTGATTTCACCTTCAGCTGTGGCTGAAGTCAGTTGTAGTTCTTGTGTTTCTCTTTCCTTCGGTGATTCTTCTTGATAACAGCAGGTGTTCATCATTAATGATCAATCATCACATAATTATCTCCTTAACTCCAGCACTGCTTCAATTCTACTTGAACACTCTGTAGTGTGGAAACACATGAACACTGGAACAATTTAGACCGAATCATTTTTTTGAGTGTATTTGGAGAACGCTCTTATAACAAAATTTATGTTTTACACTCTTTGGCCACCAGGTGGTATTGTGAGCTAATGAAGCCTCCAGAAATGAACCTTTTTGTGAACCACTTGGCTGAAAAACTTAAAGCTTCAGTGCCCATCACTACAGAGAAGACAATGGATGCCCATTCTGATGAGGCCTGACTAAGCACAGCTAAAATTGAAAAAAGTACAAAGTACAAAGACATTTTTGTTGACTAATTCTGGAAGGAAATATAATCCTCTTCGGGTCAGCAGAGCCAAGCTATCCTACGTCGTATCAACCACCTGTGTTTGCATAGTCAAATGGAGTAGTATCCAAGGCAAAAGCAAATGTCTGTATAAATATGCTAGAGAATGTGTACAACCCAAAGCATTGTTTAGGCTTAATGGGAGATTCCCATAGAATGTGTTTTTGCAATTAAATCATGAAACGTGTTTGTAAAAGTTGATAAAAGTCTTAAAAATCAGTGTCCAAAGACATTTGTTTAGAGCAGTTGTATTTATTTATTGTGTGTTGTATATACACATCATGACTTACAGGAGTACATTAACCTGCTCAACCCAAAGAGGTTTGCTGGATTCATTCTGGACTAGGACCGGATTAACATAAGGGTTAGGCAGAGCTGAAGCCCCAGCCCAGCCAGCAAACACATGTGGGGCCCAGATGGGTGGCACCTGGGCTATCTAACTGGGCCTCAGCCAGTTTTGTCGTCAGTTTCCACGAGGGCCCCACATGGGTCAGCCCAGATGAAACAATGAAATGAACACTCCTCAGTATGCATACTACAGAGTGTTAAAAATAAGACTGAAACAGCACTGCAGTTCATTAGATAATTAAGTGAGTAATCTAGTACTGATTAGGCATTAGTGACAAACACCTGCTTAAGAAAAAAGAGACGAGCAGAAACACAACAACTACTATTGACTTCCAGCCACAGCCTGTAAAACAACTGCAAATAAAAGACATTAAATCTCTGAAGATCTCAGCAGAGGAGGATTAAACAACTCCACAAACAGCATCACCAGCTTCACTTATTACTAACCAGACTGACGTTATTTCTGTCAGACTTCTACAAAAGTTTTTGAGAATTACAGAGGTTCAGATGTTGGTTTTATTGAAAAGTATATTTGTCACCATTATGCAGAATAGAGTTTGTTTTAGTTGGGTTTCTTCTGGTTGCTTTAACTGTGTTTGTTATGGCAAAACAAGCAAGAAAAGCTGTGATGATAAAGACATAATCAAGTAATGGCTTTATTCTAGAGCCTGATATTTGATGGTGTAGAATAGATGGTGTGACAGTATTTTTACATTAATAACACTTGACATGTGAGTGTACAACAGGGCAGAAGAATATTAAACTATATCTTTCACAAAATGCTTTGAACTCCTGCGTCATATAAACACACACAGAAATCAAGAATCAGTGTAGGAATCTCAACAACAGTGACATGATTCATGCTGCAATGAATTCTGGGTGCACACTCAAAAAAATGATTTGGTCTAATTTGCGCCAGTGTTCATGTGTTTCCACACTACAGAGTGTTCAAGTAGAATTGAAGCAGTGCTGGAGTTAAGGAGATAATTATGTGATGATTGATCATTAATGATGAACACCTGCTGTTATCAAGAAGAATCACCGAAGGAAAGAGAAACACAAGAACTACAACTGACTTCAGCCACAGCTGAAGATGAAATTAACTGTAATAAAAGACGACATTGAATCTCTCAAGATCTGATTAAACAGCATCAGATTGACCAGATTGACTTTATTTCTGTCAGACTTCTAGAGAAGCTCTTATTGAGAATTAACAGAGGTTTAGATGCTTTATTGTTTTGTTTGAAATCACCATCAAAGAGACCAGTGTTTCCTTTTGTTGGGCTCTGGGCTCTTGACCCTTGACATGTTGGTGTTAATATTACACTGGTTGCTTTAATTGTGTGTTTATATAGAACACACTTCGTTTAGCCAGCAAAGCTATTAAAAAAAAAAAAAAAAAAAAAAAGAGTTGTGGGCAAATGATCCACCGATCTCATTTCAAGTCCAACATCTGATTGTATGGATGTAGTACTGCTTTAGATTTTTTATATAGCTTCAGATGTAGTAGTCTTGTAAAATCAGATAATTTAAATAATTTACAAATCACTTTGTGCTCAAAAACATTTCATCTGTAACAATGCAAAGATCACAGACATCAAGAATCAGCGTATGAATCTCAACAATGGTTACAGTCAACAAAATGCTTCATGTTGCAATGCATGCTGGGTACCAGCATAGTACAAGACTCTCCCATGTATCCCAGCATGCATTGCAGCATGAATAAACAACGCAGCTGAATTGTCTGATTATTTTCTTTTATTCTTACTATTTTATTTTACGTATGCTGTTATAGTTGTGACTTTTAGTAGCTTGTTTTGTGATGTTCAGAGTTTTATCTGAATATTTTCTTGAATGTCACCATTGTTGAGATTCATACACTGATTCTTGATGTCTGTGGTCTTTGTATTGATACAGATGAAAACTTTATGTGCACAAGGTGATTTGTAAATTATTCAAATTATCTGATATTTACAATACTGCAAGATATGAAGCTACGAAAAAATCTAAAACAGTATAACGTCTATGTAATCAGAAATTGGACTTGAAATGAGGTCAGGGACCAGTGACAAGATCTACCCACAACTCTTTTCACTTGGCTTCGCTGGTTAAGCTAAGTGTGTTTTAAATGATCACACAATTAAAGCAACCAGTGTAATATTAACACCAACATGTCAAGGGTCAAGAGCCCAACAAAAGGAAACACTGGTCTCTTTGATGGTGATTTCAAACAAGACAATAAAGCATCTAAACCTCTGTTAATTCTCAATAAGAGCTTCTCTAGAAGTCTGACAGAAATAAAGTCAATCTGGTCAGTCTGATGCTGTTTAATCAGATCTTGAGAGATTTAATGTCTTCTTTTTTTTCAGTTGATTTCATCTTCAGCTGTGGCTGAAGTCAGTTGTAGTTCTTGTGTTTCTCTTTCCTTCGGTGATTCTTCTTGATAACAGCAGGTGTTCATCATTAATGATCAATCATCACATAATTATCTCCTTAACTCCAGCACTGCTTCAATTCTACTTGAACACTCTGTAGTGTGGAAACACATGAACACTGGCGCAAATTAGACCAAATCATTTTTTTGAGTGCAGCACACAAAAATCATGCATGGCTCCCAGCATGCATTACGTCACCATTGTTGAGATTCATACACTGATTCTGATGTCTGTGTGTCTGGAAGAGTTGATAGTTAAAAACCCAAATTCAGAATATCCAATCTGTTTTTTTTTTTTTTTTTTCTTAGAAAAAATAATGCTATTTGTGGAGTTGTTCCTCTGTTAAGATTCTGAGAGATTTAATGTCTTTTATTTGCAGTTGTTTTGCAGGCTGTGGTTGGAAGTCAATAGTAGTTGTTGTGTTTCTGCTTGTCTTTTTTTTCTTAAACAGGTGTTCGTCACTAATGCCTAATCAGTACTAGATTAATCCCTTAATTATATAAGGAACTGTAGTGCTGCTTCAGTCTTATTTTTAGCACTCTGTAGTATGCATACTGAGCAGTGTTCATTTCATTGTTTCATCTGGGTTGACCCATGTGGGGCCCTCATGGAAACTGAGGAAAAAACTGGCTGGGGCCCACATGAGTTTGCTGGCTGGGTCAGGCTAGTTTAGTTTGTTTGGTGTGTTCCACACATCAGCTCTCGTCTGGCTCACGTCGACAGGAGTTTGCCCAATTTAACATGTTGAATGGGCATAGGGGCTGTCGTGAGAACTCTAATTAGATGTTCAGTTTATCAAACGAGTCAGTGCCCAAGAATTAAAGTGAAAGTGATGAAAACGAGCAAGTAAACAGACAGAAGGCTTTTCTAATGTTACATGATCTTACCCAAGCATTCCAATATGTGAATATTATCATAAAAACATGAGCCGCTTAACATGAAGAAAGTTATCAACATAACTGATATTCAAAATGATAAGCAAGCGCTGCTTTGTTTACGTTTTGTATATCTGCGCATATCTCGTATATCCTTGTTTCGGTTTCTCCTTTTAAATGATGAATATATACTAATGATAGCTGCTGATATAGATGGCTAATTCCTCTCACGCATGCAGGCTCAGAAAGCACATGGTAGTTTGCAGTCGGCTGTAGTCTGTGCAGTGTGTTCAACTGCACCTATTTGGTACAGATGCTGCCGACGCAAGGCGCCAACATCGTCAGATTTTGTCACCGCTAGTTCTTTGAAGTCGGCTTGGTGTGTCCCGGCCTTAAGCATTTGAATGTGCGGCTAAAAACTAGCCTAGAGTGCCGAAAATCTCAGAATCGATTCACGAATTTTGATGCATTGATTCATTGTACCAGCCCTAATTTTTATTACACTATACTAAGTGCATACTTTTATTTTGGAACTTTAAGTATGTTTAGTGCTCTTTGAGATATCCTTAAGATAAATGTTAAGCTAATTTTAGTATATTTTGATATATTTAGTTGTGTTAACATGGTAGTGCAATTTAATTGTACTTTACATTATTTAAAGGGCACCTATTATGCAAAATCCACTTTTACATGGTGTTTGGTGATAAATGTAGGTTGGCAGTGTGTGAAAACAACCACCCAACAATGATAAAAAATCCATCCACTCCTCATTTTTGAATCCCCATTAAACCAAAGCAGTTTCAATAGGCCTGCTGTTTTGATTCTCAAAGCAATATGACATCACATTGTTTAGGCCCCGCCCACTGCCACTGACTGATGCTTTGTTTATACTTTCGCCTGGCTCCGCTGTGCTAGCTTTCTCTGACTGTGTGTGCACCTCCCCAAATGGACGAGGCAGACACTTGTCGCACACTTGTCGCGATGGGTATAAACCATAGACTGTAAAAAACATTGGTGAGAAGAAGCAGGCGCATCTTTATAACTTATACACCATAGTGTGGGTTCATTTGGAGGACAAATGTAAAAAAAAAAATTGTACACCTCACCATACCTACATTACAAATTTCATGAACAATTTCATTAATCATGGACCTTTACTTTGACTAAAAAAATCTAATGTATGGTTTTGTAGGCTCATTTTGTAAATGTAATAGACAAGCACAAACTGGGTACTTAATGTAAATGTAATGGTCCACATTTAAAAAAATCTGGTGATTATGCTGGCCCATCTATGCATCTTTATGTAGAAACAAAAGACTTGTCTGTCACGTCAGTTTATCAAGTATATTTGCAAAGACACTAACCACAAAAATCTTCAGCTTGTGTTTATTTCTCATCAAACACTAGATGACTTTAAACAAAGGGTGTTAAATGCTATCTAAATGAAACCTAATTTATATTTTTACAATAAAAAAAAATAAGGTACTTCACTTAAAAAGCCTTGGACAAAGTGTGGGGCAAGTGCGTTAATAATTTTAACGTTTTCCCCCGTAATTAATTAATCTAATTAACTTGTTAAATTACCAGCCCTATATACGATTGTCCCATATATGTATTTTTCTGAAGTTTTTTTTCTGATGTTGTCAACCAACCCGGTATCACGCCAAAGTGTGTAGAAGACACGCTGGTCCACTCGAGGATGCGTGTTAAGTGTCACGCTTTGCCTCCTCTAGGCGTGAAAATTACACGCATGCATGAAGGTGAAGCTACCAATAGAGTACCAGCAGGGGCGATCATTTTCTCAATGCCAACAACTCCCTACGGACCAAATAGTAGGGCTGTGAGATTCCAAAATTTTTGGAATAGAGTCCGATTCCTGGTTCTGGAATCGATGGGATTCGATTCCGAGAATCGATTCCTCTGTTGTTTTCGATTCTTGTTTTTTTAGATCGAAGGAACCTAATCTCGCCATGACTGCAGGATATAAAGGTCGTAGAAAGTATCACAATATGATGCTTTATTTGTAAAAAAAAATGACGATCAATTTCTATAGCTATGATTGATTTTTAAATTGTAATTTTGTCTGCTTTGCCCATGAAATTAGTCATAGCTCACTGCTCAGCAGGGACATGCATTTATCGCATGAACTGAACAAGACATGAAGTGTCTAAAATAAATGTGCAGCTGAATGATGAAGTTCACTTTGACTGTATGCTTTGGATAAAATTAACAAACTGTACATTGAAACAAAATAACCAGAACATTAACAATAACACTGACAGAACTCGTGCTTTATCTGTCAATCAGATGCGCTCTCGGCCACTGATCTATGCTCCTGACGTTTTCTTTTATTTTAGATGGAAATAAGATCCTCAATCACGTCATGATCTATTCTGTCGTGCAGCGCTCAAAATTGTAGGCAATATAAGCCAGTTCCACCGTAAAATAACCCCTGAGTAATATATATATATATATATATATATATATATATATATATATATATATATATATATATTTTTTTTTTTAACTGGTTCATTAATACTATCCGAAAGAACCTTTTTGTGGAAAGCAGACTTCTAATCACTTTTAGCGAGCATGAGGCGAAGGGTAAATATAAAAATGAAATAAAAGATTATTTTATATATATAAAATATCTATCTCACAACTCTCGTAATTACAGCTTTTATCGAGCATGAGGGAGGCGAATGGTGCTTCTCAAACGGAAGGCTGCATCCTCAAATTCTGATGATCTTAGTACCGACTCGTTTTCTTTCAGTTTATTTTCGTGAATTTAAATCTGTGCAGCCTTCGTAGGATGCAGCCTTCCATTTGAGAAGCACCCATAGATAAGCTTTGTTGAACTGAAAAAAGCTCTGAATGAGGAGTCGATTCCTCTTGATGGATTGATTCCAACCTTTGGAATCGACTCTCGATTCCCAACGCCTCGGAATCGAGGAATCGATTTCCAGCTCTACCAAATAGAAGCGATTTAGTGCATTCTCCAAAAATCCCCGCGCAAGGTATGCTTATGATTTTTGTGTTGATATTAGGTCTTTATTGTACCTTGTAATATGACATCACCATATTAGGCCACAGACAGGCAGAGGTGGGTAGAGTACCCAAAAACTGTATTCAAGTAAAAGTAAAAGTACTTGAAGAAATATTTACTCAAGTAGAAGTAAAAGTAATAGTCTGAATAGTTACTTGAATAAGAGTAAAAAAGTATCGGATAAAAAAACTACTCAAGTAGTTAGTTACTAGTTACTTTGGATCATATACTGAATATAGTTTATTCCCAGTCAACACGTGAGATCACACGATGATCACAGTGACATCACACCATTCTCATACGGTGATCCTCACAGTGTGAGTAATATATGAGTTCATTGTGAACTCAAAAAGATGAGCGGGGTTCTTGTTTCTGTTAGACATCTACAAAAGCGCTAATTGAGAATTAACAGATTTAGATGATGATGTTTTATTGTTTTGTTTGACGTTACCATCGTGGTGAGTAGTGTTTGCTTTAGTTGGGCTCTTGACCCTTGACTTCATAACATTATATTTTTTGGGGCTGCTGTAACTGTGTTTGAAAAGCACATTTGTTATGGCAAGGAAAACCAAAAAAGAGACTGCAACCAGGTGATGTTGGTTTGTTACTGATAATAACAGTGCAACCATCACTTAGATTCAGTATGCAGTCTTTGTGAGGAGTTATTAATCTAGAGTTTTTATAATAGCTCTGTGATTATACAGTATAGGCCCCAGCAGTGTCATAATCGTTTATGAAGGATTTTAAAAGCATGATAAGACACAAACATTTTGAAATACTGTGTTATTTAAACACAAAGAGAGACATCAAGAATCAGCGTATGAATCTCAACAATGGTGACAATCAAAAGCTTCATGCTGCAATGCATGCTGGGTACCTAGTCTCTTTGCAGTGAGTGCACTTTGACCTCACATTAGTATGAGCACACAGTGAGGGTGCTGTGAGGTTACACTTTTAGCTCACTGTTACCTCACATTGTGACCTCATCACGAGTATCCTGTGAGATCATGGTGACATCACTGTGAGATCACATTGTTGACTGGGTTTTTATGTAGATATATAGATATTTCGATAAAATTTATATATACATATTCTTTATATATATACACATGTACATATGTGACCCTGGACCACAAAACCAGCCTTAAGTCGCTGCGGTATATTTGCAGAGGTGGGTAGTAACGAGTTACATTTACTTCGTTACATTTACTTGAGTAAATTTTTTGGATAACTAATACTTTTTGAGTATATTTAAAAATGGGTACTTTTACTCTTACTCAAGTACATTTTTAGTGAAAAAACGGTACTTTTACTTCGTTACTGTGTGCGACGCTCCTCTCGTTACTTTATCTTAATGCAATACAAGTTAAAAATCCTTCAATTTATTCCAAACGCGCCGTCTACTTTTTTTTCTGGGCAATGAGCGATGCCCGTTCGCAAATGATTCATTCTTTTGAGTCAATTCTGTTCAAATCAAAGGCTTGATCAGACCAGTTGGCAAACCAGTGAATTGGTTCGAGAATCAGTTTGGCGTCAAATCTATGCCATTAATAACCGAGCACACCACTTATGCTGGCGCGCGCGGTAAATCACTTCCGCGAGAGGAAAACAGATCTACATGCGAGGAAACGGGAGCCAGCGAGCTAATTTCAAACACTTGCGCGCGTCACTTGTCTTCTGCGCGCAATACAAGCCCTCGCGCGCGCGCAATCATCCCCCACATCCTCGGCTTGATCTTCTCTCACCTGCTCGCGCGAACACTTCTATTTTTGTCAGTCGTGGGGCGGGGCTTGCTGTTTTAATTGTTATCTCTAATGCCATTGGTTACTTCCCCTTTTCTGGAAGTCAGCTGTGATTGGACGCCTGTGAAAAGGCCATCCATAATTCACATGTGACCTGAGACATGGCTTCATCAACAGATCTACACGTCGTCTGAAGCGGTTGTAACATCAAGAGCGTTGAAGACGTGGCTTTGGATCAACAGTCAGTTGAAAGCAAAGGCTATTGTTTGCTAGCTATGAAGATCTTTATTAGACAAACACCGCGTGTGCTGTATATGGTTCCACAGGTATAGATTTGATTACAATACACGATACCACTATGACATTACAGTTTGTTGTACATGTACCTTACACATTAAATACAATGTATAATTTATTCATTAAATAAGCTGTGACAGAGTATGAAATAAACACCCGCCAAACCCGCGTTATATCCAGGAGGAATGCCTTTGCCTATAGACACAATTAATATTGATATTTTCACAATATTTATGCTTGAAGAAATAAAGGCTACATTTGTTTACATTTTGCAGAACAGACTGAAGAAGTGCATTCATTTCGTTATGTTCAGATGTTCTGTAGCGGTCATGTGAGGAGTTTTCACTCTTCTCCGTGTCAGAGGTTATATACATATATACAAGGGCGTAACCATGGCAGGGACTTGCACAGGGGGGTTGCTCAGGTTGCCCGGGCAACTGCCCATATACCCTTCTTGACTCACGTTGCCCTTCCGAGGTGGAAAAAAATAAATAAAAAAATCGTACAATGGATGCAGAATTTCACGTAAGCCTAGATAAAAAAAAAAAAAAACGCAAAGCCTCATTCACTTCCATATTCGGGAAAGTAAAAGTCAGTAGGGGAAGGGCAAACTCTGTTTACGTGGCTGCAGCGCTGCACGCGACCGGCACCTGAGCTGAGCCTGCATGAGCGGCACTAGGAGATTGTCGCGGTTGTCGGGTGAGACGACATGTGTTGTTGCGATAGATGAAAATAGCAGTATTCTTTAGTGATATGCTGTTTACACAGTGCAAATAGCTTTAGATTCTATTTATTAGGTTGGCTTGAAAGAGCCAACCTACTGATCTGCTACTTAAGCTTATTAAGTTGGCTTGAGAAAGCCAACTTTCTGAAATCCTATTTAAACTTCTTCTTATTATTAGTGATGCTTGCCAAAGGCAAGGCATCACTATTGTTCTCTTGCATACTTATTAAGTTGGCTTGAGAAAGCCAACTTTCTGAAATCTATTTAAACTTCTTCTTATTATTAGTGGTGCTTGCCAAAGGCAAGGCATCACTATTATTCTCTTGCATACTTATTAAGTTGGCTTGAGAAAGCCAACTTTCTGAAATCCTATTTAAACTTCTTCTTATTATTAGTGGTGCTTGCCAAAGGCAAGGCATCACTATTATTCTCTTGCATACTTATTATTATTATTCTGCTTCTTCTTCTTATTCTTCTTCTGGACAAAACTTCGGTTCGCTACTCCTCCTGCACCGTTTGTCACAGACCCATGAAAGAGGCGTCAAATCGACCGGCTCATTGAGGAGATGTGGGCTATATCTTTTCTAAGCGATCGGACCTACGATGTTCACACAGCGGACGAAAAAGTGGGCAAAAAAATCCCATTGACTTACATTGGCGGAATGTTCGTGAATTTGAATCTCAACTGTCACTTTCTCACACACACACACACACACACGCAGGCCCTTAGAGCCCCTTCTCTCTCTGTCTCTGTAACTCACACACACTCATTTGACTCATCTTTTAAGAAACCAATAAGTAATGACCTATGACCTTCATAGCCACACCCTAGCAACCACTTACAGCACCCTAGCAACCACCCATAGACCTCCATTGAAAACAGATCAAAAGGGATATCTTTGGATAAAAGTGTCATATAAACATGCAGGTTTTGCTCTTTTGACTCGTGATCAAATGCTACACATACTAGCAGTGAATAGCTACATGCTAATAGTGATTAGCTAAGTGTTAAATCAGGCTAAGAACATACGAATAACTGTATAAAACTATATAGTAATGATGTGTGACAACTACCAACCGCTTAGCAACACGATAGTAACCTCCCAGTTATAGAGGTGTGCTATATCTTTATAAGTAATTGAGTGTATGATGTTCGTCTGGTGGATGAAAAAAATTGGGCGAAAAAGTCCCATAGACTTAACATTGGCAGAAAATTAGTGAGATTATATCTTTGGATCAGGAGGTCACAGAGACTTGGGGGAGGGCTCTTTTGACTCGGCCTATCAAGCAGCCAATAAGTACTGACATGACAACTTCATAGCTATGCCCTAGCAACCACTTACAGCACCCTAGCAACCGTAAAATGACATTAATAAACAATTTTTCAGTACCAAAACCTTGTAGAAACATGGGGTTGGGCTCTGTTGATTCAGACTGTCAAATAGTCTTTAAATATCATCCCACAAATTGTATATCCACACCATAGCAACCATTTAGAGTACCTTAGCAACCGAACAAACACATAAGCAATTTTTCAGCACCAGAAAGTGGTATAGATATGGGGGTGGCTTCTTTTGTTTCGGCTGAAAAACCAAACTGTAAGAATTAACCAATAAATAATGACCTATGACCTTCATAGCCACACCCTAGCAACCACCCCATAGACCTCCATTGAAAACAGATCAAAAGGGATATCTTTGGATAAAAGTGTCATATAAACATGCAGGTTTTGCTCTTTTGACTCGTGATCGCAAACAGGACTTCCTCATGCATGCTACACATGCTAGCAGTGAATAGCTACATGCTAATAGTGATTAGCTAAGTGTTAAATCAGACTAAGAACATACGAATAACTCTATAAATCTACATAGTAATGATGTGTGATAACTACCAACCGGTTAGCAATACGCTTAGTAACCTCCCAGTTATAAAGGTGTGCTATATGTTTTATAAGTAATTGAGTGTCGATGTTCGTCTGATGGATGAAAAAATTTGGGCGAAAAAGTCCCATAGACTTAACATTGGCACAAAATTAGTGAGATTATATCTTTGGATCAGGAGGTCACAGAGACTTGGGGGAGGGCTCTTTTGACTCGGCCTATCAAGCAGCCAATAAGTACTGACATGACAACTTCATACCTATGCCCTAGCAACCACTTACAGCACCCTAGCAACCGTAAAGGACATTAACAAACAATTTTCCAGCACCAAAACATTGTAGAAACATGGCGTTGGGCTCAGTGGATTCAGACTGTCAAATAGTCTTTAAATATCATGCCATAAATTGTATAGTCACACCATAGCAACCATTCAGAGTACCTTAGCAACTGAACAAACACATAAGCAATTTTCAGCACCAGAAAGTGGTATAGATATGGGGTGGCTTCTTTTGTTTGGGCTGAAAAACCAAACTGTAAGAATTAACCAATAAATAATGACCTATGACCTTCATAGCCACACCCTAGCAACCACATAGAGAACCCTAGCAACCATATAGCAACATAAAGAAGCCATATCTTTGGATAAAAGTGTCATATAAACATGCAGGTTTTGCTCTTTTGACTCGTGATCGCAAACAGGACTTCCTCATGCATGCTACACATGCTAGCAGTGAATAGCTACATGCTAATAGTGATTAGCTAAGTGTTAAATCAGACTAAGAACATACGAATAACTCTATAAATCTACATAGTAATGATGTGTGATAACTACCAACCGGTTAGCAATACGCTTAGTAACCTCCCAGTTATAAAGGTGTGCTATATGTTTTATAAGTAATTGAGTGTACGATGTTCGTCTAGTGGACGAAATAATTTGGGCGAAAGTCCCATAGACTTAACATTGGCACAAAATTAGTGAGATTATATCTTTTGATCAGGAAGTCACAGAGGCTTGGGGTGGGCTCATTTGACTTGGCCTATCAAGCAGCCAATAAGTACTGACATGACAACTTCATACCTATGCCCTAGCAACCATTTACAGCACCCTAGCAACCGTAAAGGACATTAACAAACAATTTTTCAGCACCAAAACATTGTAGAAACATGGGGTTGGGATCTGTTGATTCAGACTGTCAAATAGTCTTTAAATATCATGCCATAAATTGTATAGTCACACCATAGCAACCATTTACAGCACCCTAGCAACCATTTAGAGTACCTTAGCAACTGAACAAACACATGAATAAGCAATTTCTCAGCACCAGAAAATGGTATAGATATGGGGGTGGCTTCTTTTGTTTGGGCTGAAAAACCAGTCTGTAAGTATCACCATGGCGACTGTGCAGCTACACCCTAGCAACCACATAGAGAACCCTAGCAACCATATAGCAACATAAAGAAGCCATATCTCAGCTCCAGAACATCATACAGACATGGGAGTTGGCTCTCTACAATCGCACAGAACACTGCAGTATCTGCCCAGCACTGAGTTTTGCCACGGCAAGCACCACTCACATTTTCTTCAGGAAATGTACATTCTAGTATTGTTATTACTATTCGCCCGGACAAAACTTCGGCGTGCTACTCCTCCTGCACCTTTTGTCATAGATCCATGAATGAGATGTCAAATCATGCGGCATATTGAGGAGAGGTGTGCTATATCTTTTATAAGTAATTGAGTGTACGATGTTCGTCTAGTGGACGAAATAATTTGGGCGAGAAAGTCCCATAGACTTAACATTGGCAGAAAATTAGTGAGATTATATCTTTTGATCAGGAAGTCATAGGGACTTGGGGGAGGGCTCGTTTGACTCAGCCTATCAAGCAGCCAATAAGTACTGACATGACAACTTCAAAGCTATGCCCTAGCAACCATTTACAGCACCCTAGCAACCGTAAAAGGACATTAACAAACAATTTTTCAGCACCAAAACATTGTAGAAACATGGGGTTGGGATCTGTTGATTCAGACTGTCAAATAGTCTTTAAATACCATTCCATAAACTGTATAGTCACACCATAGCAACCAATTAGAGTACCTTAGCAACTGAACAAACACATGAATAAGCAATTTCTCAGCACCAGAAAATGGTATAGATATGGGGGTGGCCTCTTTCGTTGAGGTTGAAAAACCAGTCTGTAAGTATCACCATGGCGACTGTGCAGCTACACCCCAGCAACCACATAGAGAACCCTAGCAACCGTATAGCAACATAAAGAAGCCATATCTCTGCTCCACAACATCATACAGACATGGGAGTTGGCTCTCTACAATCGCGCAGAACACTGTAGTATCTGCCCAGCGCCGAGTTTTGCCACGGCAAGCACCACTCACATTTTCTTTAGGAAATGTACATTCTAGTATTGTTATTACTATTCGCCCTGACAAAACTTCGGCGTGCTACTCCTCCTACAAAGTTTGTCGTAGACCCATGAATGAGGTGTCAAATCGACCGGCTCATTGAGGAGAGGTGTGCTATATCTTTTCTAAGTGATCGGGCGTACGATGATCGTACAGAATACGAAAGATTTGGGTAAAAAAATCCCATAGGCTTAACATTGGTATAAAATTTGTGAGATCATATCTTTGGATCAGGAAGTCACAGAGGCTTGGGGGTGGGCTCATTTGACTTGGCCTATCAAGCAGCCAATAACTAGTGACATAACAACTTTATAGCCATGCCCTAGCAACTACTTTAAGCACCCTAGCAACTGCATAACAACATTAACAAGCCGCTTCTCAGCACCAAAATATTGTAGAAATGTGGAGTAGGGCTTTTTTGACTCAGACTGGCAAATAATCTTTAAATATCATCCCATAAAATGTATAAGCACACCCTGGCAACCATATAGAGTACCCTAACAACCGTACAAACACATGAATAAGCTATATGTCAGCACTAGAATGTGGTATATATATGGGGGTGGCCTCTTTTGTTTTGGCTGAGAAACCAGTCTGTAAATATTACTTTGGTAACTGTGTAGCTACACCCTAGCAACCGTATAGCAACGTAAAGAAGCCATATCTCAGCTCCACAACATCGTACAGACATGGGAGTTGGCTCTCTACAATCATGCTGAAGGCCCTACTGACAGCCTAGTGCCGAGTTTTGCCACTGCAAGCACCACTCACATTTTCTTCAGGAAATGTACATTCTAGTTATTATTAAGTTGGCTTGAGAAAGCCAACTTACTGATATTGTACTTAAACTTCTTATTATTATTCTTTTTCTGAGACTAAAATTTCTGACTGCTACTCCTCCTAGAGCTTTAACTCTACAAACTCCAAACTCAGCCCAAGTCTTGAGACTGATCTGACTTAGCGTGCTATATCTTTTCTAACTGATCCGACTTACGGTTTTCATAAAAATAAAGATTAAAAATCATAAAAAATCCCATAGACTTACATTGGCTCATCTGAACATTCCGTCAAACTCCAACTGTCAAAATTTAAATCTAAACACACTGAAGCCCATTAGACTCAATCAGACTTCCCTTCTATGTACTATTTCTAACCCATTTAAACTCATCTATCTATCTATCTATCTATCTATCTAAAGGATATTCACTCTCCATTCATTCTTTATCTAACACACACACACACACACACACACACACACACAAACACACGCACACAAGAAATAGACAGAAAATGTGAAGCTTTAATAGATACACTGCATTTATTCGCATTTGCATTAGCATTATTTCTTAAAAGTCAAAAGACCTGTTTTTCCTGTTTACACCTGTGTCCTTTGAAATCTATCTATCATCTATCAAGATCTAGCTATCCAAAATTGAAAGAGTAATTGTAAAACATTTATACATTTTTAATCATACAAATAATATATCATTTTTTGTTTGTTTGTTTACTTCTCATCTATACATTAATGCTGTGTTTTGGGAGATATGAAGTACTTTTGTACCTGTTTACCACAAAAATCCTCAGCTACACCATTAGCTTGCATGTGAAATATTACATTTTTATGAATAAATCTCATAAATGATGATCTAAATTTAATTTAAACTGTTTCTGGATATTGATCTAGGTGTTAGGTGTACAATACTGCCATCTGGTGGTTAGAGAAAACTTGTAGAAATCAGTTTTGAAAGAATAGTGTAATGACCATATATATCCAGCAGAGGCCCATAGAGAGCCATTCATTTTTCTGGAAGTGGTCAGCTGCTCCTCTCACAACTTTTCTGATATATATTTTGTAATTATATATTTAAACATTATAAAATACATTAAAAACTGTATAAGTGCTCGCTTTTGCAATAATGCCACATAAATTTGCAGAAATGCCACACAAGTTGTCACTAAAACTTGATTGCAGGTACATATTTATTTCAATCTAAAAAGTAAAATAATTTTTTTTTTTTTTTTACATGTAAATAAAATTGAAACGAAAAAAAAAAAAAAAACGAAAAAACAACTGCAATAAGCAGATATGAATGGCGGGTATGTGTGTAAGAGAGAGTGTGTGTGTACGTACGTGAGTGAGTATGCTCGTTCCACATTGCATTTGTGCTCTAGTATCATGCTTTAATTTTGTTGTGTGGACATTTTCAGATTTATGCAGAATTTATTGATTTTATTTGCCAATTTCTATAAAAATGCTCTTTGTTGCAGTCACACATGTGTGTTTTTGTATGTGTGTGCGCGCGTCTTTTCTACATTGCATTTGTGATCTAGTACCAGGCTTTCATTTCTGTGTGAAAATTTTCAGACCTATGCTGGATTTATTATTATTTTTTGACAAATTAAAAAAAAATATATATAGATTTTTTCGTATTTCCCATTCATTATCAAAGACCATATTAGTAAAAAAAAAAAAAAAAATACATACCTTCAGAACAACCGAATCAAGCCCTTTTTTCTTTTTATGTGAATACAGATAGAAAATGTTGAAAAGTCACAAAATCTTATTCCACTGAGATGAAACATTTTTTAACTAAAGAAAGTTGATTGGGGTCATACTGACCCCAATACTATTTCTAATCCATTCAAACTCATCTATCTAATGTTTCTTATCTATCTATCTATCTATCTATCAACTGACTGTATCTATCTATCTATCATCTGACTGTATCTATCTATCTATCTATCTATCTATCTATCTATCTATCTATCTACCACATAACAACACCCTAGCAACCACCCCAGTTATCCTAGCAACCGTGATCGCAACCACTCTGTGGTCCCACTCTGTGCATCTATCTATCTATCTATCTATCTATCTATAATCTGACTTTATCTATCTATCTATCTATCTATCTATCTATCATCTGACTGTATCTATCTATCTATCTATCTATCAACTGACTGTATCTATCTATCTATCATCTGACTGTATCTATCTATCTATCTATCTATCTACCACATAACAACACCCTAGCAACCACCCCAGTTATCCTAGCAACCGTGATAGCAACCACTCTGTGCATCCATCTATCTATCTATCTATCTATCTATCTATCTATGTATCAAACTTTAAGCTTTTAAAACTACTTTAAACTTCAAACTATTTCAGACTGAAACCCATCAAACTTAAAACTTTTAACATTTTTCAAACTTAAACTTTTTAAACTTCTTAAACTTTTTTTTTACTTTTCAAACTTTCTGGTCCGTCTTTCTCAAGCCAACTTAAAGTTTGTCTCGACAAACTTTTCTATCTAGTTATTATTATTCTTTTTCTGAGACTAAAATTTCTGACTGCTACTCCTCCTAGAGCTTTAACTCTACAAACTCCAAACTCAGCCCAAGTCTTGAGACTGATCTGACTTAGCGTGCTATATCTTTTCTAACTAATCCGACTTACGGTTTTCATAAAAATTAAGATTAAAAATCATAAAAAATCCCATAGACTTACATTGGCTCATCTGAACATTCCGTCAAACTCCAACTGTCAAAATTTAAATCTAAACACACTGAAGCCCATTAGACTCAATCAGACTTCCCTTCTATGTACTATTTCTAACCCATTCAAACTCATCTGTCTCTCTATCTATCTATCTATCTATCTCTCTATCTATCAGACTTCCCTTCTATGTACTATTTGTAACCCATTCAAACTCATCTGTCTCTCTATCTGAGATCTATCTCACACACACACAGACACACACACACAGACACGCCTCACACACACAAACAAACAAATAAACAAACATAGACCTTTCAATCATAAGACCTGTTTTTCCTGTTTACACCTGTGTCCTTTGGGGGCAATATGACCCCAAAATTGAAAGAGTAATTGTAAAACATTTATACATTTTTAATCATACAAATAATATATCTTTTTTGTTTGTTTGTTTACTTCTCATCTATACATTAATGCCGTGTTTTGGGAGATATGAAATACCTTTGTACCTGTTTACCACAAAAATCCTCAACTACACCATTAGCTTGCATGTGAAATATTACATTTTTATGAATAAATCTCTTAAATGATGATCTAAATTTAATTTAAACTGTTTCTGGATATTGATCTAGGTGTTAGGTGTACAATACTGCCATCTGGTGGTTAGAGAAAAACTTGTAGAAATCACAGATTTTGAAAGAATAGTGTAATGACCATATATATCCAGCAGAGGCCCATAGAGAGCCATTCATTTTTCTGGAAGTGGTCATCTATCTATCTATCTATCTATCATCTGACTGTATCTATCTATCTATCTATCTATCTATCTATCTATCTATCTCTCTATCTCTCTATCTATCTATCAGACTTCCCTTCTATGTACTATTTCTAACCCAATCAAACTCATCTATCTCTCTATCTGAGATCTATCTCACACACACACACACACACACACACACGTTTGTTTTTGTGAAAAGTGGGGACATCCCATAGGCGTAATGGTTTTTATACTGTACTTACTGTATGTGCTATTGTCCTACACCAACCCTACACCTAAACCTACCCCTTACAGGAGACTTTCTGCTATTTCAGATTTTCAATACACTCCACTCTGTGTGATTTATAAGCGTTTTGAAAAGTGAGGACATGGGTCAATGTCCTGAGATGTCACCTTCACCTTGTAATACCTGTCATACCTTTGTTATTATACAACCGTTTCTGGATATTGATCTAGGTGTTAGGTGTACAATACTGCCATCTGTTGGTTAGAGAAAAACTTGTAGAAATCACAGTTTTTGAAAGAATAGTGTAATGACCATATATATATCCAGCAGAGGCCCATAGAGAGCCATTCATTTTTCTGGAAGTAAAACTGTATAAGTGCTCGCTTTTGCAATAATATCTATCTATCTATCTATCTATCTATCTATCTATCTATCTATCTATCTATCATCTGACTTCCCTTCTATGTACTATATCTAACCCATTCAAACTCATCTATCTCTCTATCTGAGATCTATCTCACACACACACACACACACACACACACAGACACGCCGCGCGCACACACAAACAAACAAACAAATAAACAAACATAGACCTTTCAATCATAAGACCTGTTTTTCCTGTTTACACCTGTGTCAATATGACAAGGCAATATGGCAATATGACCCCAAAATTGAAAGAGTAATTGTAAAACATTTATAAATTTTTAATCATTCAAATAATATTTCATTTTCTTTGTTTACTTCATATCTCCCAAAACACGCATTAATGTATAGATGAGAAGTACTTTTGTACCTGTTTACCACAAAAATCCTCAACTACACCATTAGCTTGCATGTGAAATATTACATTTTTATGAATAAATCTCTTAAATGATGATCTAAATTTAATTTAAACCGTTTCTGGATATTGATCTAGGTGTTAGGTGTACAATACTGCCATCTGGTGGTTAGAGAAAAACTTGTAGAAATCACAGTTTTTGAAAGAATAGTGTAATGACCATATATATCCAGCAGAGGCCCATAGAGAGCCATTCATTTTTCTGGAAGTAAAACTGTATAAGTGCTCGCTTTTGCAATAATGCCACATAAATGTGCAGAAATGCCACACAAGTTGTCACTAAAACTTGATTGCAGGTACATATTTATTTGTTATACACAATATTTGTTATACAATGATCAAGAAAGACAAAATCAAAAAGAAATAGTGTTGTCCACGTAAGCGCACTGATAATCAGTTAAGTTAAAAGCACCAAATAGAATTTTTGACTAGCATAGTATTACACTTGTAGTATTAATGCCTTTTTGCTATAGTGTTGCTATAATGCGTTTCAAATTTCATATATTTGATTTTTGATCGTACCCTACTAGTTAAATATCAATACTGAAATATCAATAAGCTCGTACGATCATTGTGCTTTTAAAGGAATGTACACTTACAGGAGTTTAAATTGTATTTTGTTAAAATCCAGATTGCTGAGAGAAAGCTAGTCACTGCTGTGGTGGAGATTGTGGGCGTCTCCAATGTGGAAGACAGACTCACTCTGCTGAGCAGCGACTTCGAGGAGTTTTCAGTCCCGCCCGACCTCTACCATGGCAGTTTGGAGGACCTCATCGAAAGCCTGCCTGTAAAATTAGACATTACGCACATTCATCAGCGTGTTGTAGATATTTCTGTTGTTAATCCTTAAATCAGTTAATTTATTACTAGGTTTAGTTTACATTTAGTGAATATAGCTTACTAGTTCGGTTAGTTTTAGTTGCATTAGTTCATGTAGTAGCAGTTTAATAATTCACATTTTTAATAATAGTTTACATTTGGTAGTAGTAGTTAGTAGCATATAGCAATTCATTTAGTAGTAGATCAGTTTGTTAACATTTATTATCTGTTCATTTAAATGTTTTGGTTGATTAATTTGTAAATAAAATGTTTTTATTTATTCATGTTTTAAATTTATAAATATATTTTGTATTCAAAAAGATGTTGGTCTGATATTTTCACACACGTATACATTTAAGTTACTTCAACAGTTAGTATGTATAACTGTCTAACTGTGGAGCACATGCTAGCATGAGCTATTAATTAACATTCTCAACCTTTCACAAAAAAAAAAGAAGACAGAAGTTCTGGTTTACATTTTGTACATTTTTCATAATTAAAGGTATCATCATAGCTATTCTGTGCATTTTCCTTTGTATTTTACTCTCAGGATGGCAACAGAGCATTGTGTAAACGTACCATGCTGTAATGTCATTATCTGTGACTACTTTTCCAGATCTTCTCTAAGAAGTGAGGATGACAGGCAACCAGGTTTACCAACCAATATATCGTCTGCGATAATATCATAATTGTTGTTTTAACGACGTGCAATTTGACATTATCGAGTATTTTGCAAAACCAAACAAAACACCTACAGAGTGCACGCTAACCCTAACAGCCTACATGATGAAATGGGTTAAACAGTGCACGTGCACATTAGAGTATTCTTTCACTGCATGATTCAGTCTATTAAAATGCATTAAGAATGATCACAAAATTCAACATGTGGGGCAGAAAACGTATATATATTTGTTAAAATCACACGAAGAGTGCCGTTTTTCTTAAAAAAAACAACAACACATGATTACAAATCTAATATTGATTTTATACAACAGTTCAATAAACAATAAGTTAATATTAAGAGACTTACGTTTTAGACACCATATTGCGGTTTTGCTCCATTTCGCAGACAAAAACAACAACTACAGCACTGTTTAGCGTCTCTGAGCAGCATGACGGTCTTTCGTTCCTGAATGAATCAATTGATCGTTTAAATGATTCGGTTCAATCGCAATGACTCACTTATTAACAGTGACTTTCTGCCACCTACTGGCGGTTTAAATTTCACATTTAAAGTCTATTTTAATTTTTTTTAATAATTTCAAACATCAGTATTCAATGTTTTATGTTTAAAATGTCCCTCTGATCTGCATTAAAGAGCGTGTAAATACATCTAAATGCCACTTCAGATGCAACTGTTGAAAATATTAATTTTGATTATACTGGTCTCATTTGTTTGGTAACAGCCTAAATGTCTTATTATTCTAATTGACTGATTAAATGTAACAATTTGACTCAAAAGATAAAAAAAAGGCTTTATTAAAAGGTAAAAATTTAATTCAATTTAAACTTATATGAAGAGATTAATCAATCACTGATGTGAACTGAATAATGAATAAACAATATGAAGAATATCAAAAACTGCAGCTGTCCACAGTAGTCGGATATCATACACTCTGCAAAATATCGTCTAATTATCGTTATCGGATTTTTTTTTTTAATAGCTAAGATTTACTACCATTACTACTTTTTTAAATATGCATTTTCATCATTTTCAAACTTAAAATCAGCAGGTTTTTATTTTGGCGGGTTGGCGGCAACAATATATGCACATTGGGATGCAGGGATAGTTTTGCACTGTGCTTTGAAAACGGCAGCGGATAGCCTAGATTATTGCTTTTATTTATTTTTTTAATATAAATCTTATATAGTACAGTTTGACAATCTAAAATGGTAATTGTGCATTAACAGCTGTCAACCATGTCAGCGAGCACATGCGCGGCCTGAACTTAAACATCGCGCATGTGGACCTGCGTACCACTCTTATCCATAACATGCTCTGGTTTTAAATTGCAATAAAATCGATTACATATTCATGTAATATTTACACTGGTGCATGCTATGATTACCACAGAGTCGTGGGCTGCACGTGCCACGTGTGCTTGCTAGCGGTAGCACTTTTAATCGAAAAAAGGACACGAAAGACCTCATTTTTCCATTGTAACGTAATGCCAATGAAATAACTTAGTTAATAAAACAAACTGATTTTGAAACATACTTAATTACTAACCTTTTTCAAAATACAGCGAGGAGCCTGCATTGCGTTGCATCTGCAGTTTTTTATTTCTTCTTTTTTTCTGCGTTTAATTGCGGTTGGCAAACTACCTTATGGTGCATCTCCGCCACCTACTGGAATGGAGTTTGGAGCACTGACGATTAGGGAAAACTACTTAGATCCTGTTCACTATCTGTGAGTCTTTTACATATTTAAATAGTATGTTTTTGCTGCTGGTGCAATGCAAAATATTCCGTCATCACAACAGCTGCTGACCAAAATTCATTCTCATTGCTCTGTTCTTCAGTGTTCTCATTTAGGCTGCTGCTCTCAATATCCATTTCCTCATCAGGAGCACTGATGTCATTTGCGGACTGTTCATGCTCATTGAACATCTCTTCTTCTGAGAGTGCTGCATTAATGATGATATCTTTATATTCTGAATGGATTTCTTTTAGTTTTCTTAAAGCAGACAAGACCTTATGCATGTTCAAAGTCTGGAACTGATAGTGACCTTGGTAGCACAGACGTCTTTTCAGTTTCACTGTAAGCAGCTGTGATTCACTTCTGGGCCTTGGTAACCAACCTACCTACCTTAGCAACCGCATAGCAACCACCCCGGGTACCTTAGCAACACCTTAGCAACTACACTCAGTACCTTAGCAACCGCATAGCAACACCTTAGCAACCATTCTGAGGTCCTTAGAATCTATCTATCTATCTATCTATCTATCATCTAAAGGCTATCTGTCTTTATGTCTATCTATCTATCTATAATCTGACTCTATCTATCTATCTATCTATCACATCTATCAATCTATCAAACTTTAAGCTTTTAAAACTACTTTAAACTTCAAACTATTTCAGACTGAAACCCATCAAACTTAAAACTTTTAACATTTTTCAAACTTAAACTTTTTAAACTTCTTAAACTTTTTAAACTTTTCAAACTTTCTGGTCCGGCTTTCTTAAGCCAACTTAAAGTTTGTCTCGACGAACTTTTTTATCTAGTTAGTGGTGCTTGCCAAAGGCAAGGCATCACTATTGTTCTCTGCATACTTATTATTATTCTGCTTCTTCTTATTCTTCTTCTGGACAAAACTTGGTTCGCTACTCCTCCTGCACCGTTTGTCACAGACCCATGAATGAGGTGTCAAATCGCCCGGCTCATTGAGGAGATGTGGGCTATATCTTTTCTAAGCGATCGGACCTACGATGTTCACACAGCGGACGAAAAAGTGGGCAAAAAAATCCCATTGACTTACATTGGCGGAATGTTCGTGAATTTGAATCTCAACTGTCACTTTCTCACACACACACACACACACACACACACACGCAGGCCCTTAGAGCCCTTCTCTCTCTCTCTGTAACTCACACACACTCATTTGACTCATCTTTTAAGAAACCAATAAGTAATGACCTATGACCTTCATAGCCACACCCTAGCAACCACTTACAGCACCCTAGCAACCACCCCATAGACCTCCATTGAAAACAGATCAAAAGGGATATCTTTGGATAAAAGTGTCATATAAACATGCAGGTTTTGCTCTTTTGACTCGTGATCAAATGCTACACATGCTAGCAGTGAATAGCTACATGCTAATAGTGATTAGCTAAGTGTTAAATCAGGCTAAGAACATACGAATAACTGTATAAAACTATATAGTAATGATGTGTGACAACTACCAACCGCTTAGCAACACGATAGTAACCTCCCAGTTATAGAGGTGTGCTATATCTTTATAAGTAATTGAGTGTATGATGTTCGTCTGGTGGATGAAAAAAATTGGGCGAAAAAGTCCCATAGACTTAACATTGGCAGAAAATTAGTGAGATTATATCTTTGGATCAGGAGGTCACAGAGACTTGGGGAGGGCTCTTTTGACTCGATCTATCAAGCAGCCAATAAGTACTGACATGACAACTTCATAGCTATGCCCTAGCAACCACTTACAGCACCCTAGCAACTACACTCAGTACCTTAGCAACCGCATAGCAACACCTTAGCAACCATTCTGAGGTCCTTAGAATCTATCTATCTATCTATCTATCTATCTATCTAAAGGCTATCTGTCTTTATGTCTATCTATCTATCTATAATCTGACTCTATCTATCTATCTATCTATCTATCTATCTATCAATCTATCAAACTTTAAGCTTTTAAAACTACTTTAAACTTCAAACTATTTCAGACTGAAACCCATCAAACTTAAAACTTTTAACATTTTTCAAACTTAAACTTTTTAAACTTCTTAAACTTTTTAAACTTTTCAAACTTTCTGGTCCGGCTTTCTTAAGCCAACTTAAAGTTTGTCTCGACGAACTTTTTTATCTAGTTAGTGGTGCTTGCCAAAGGCAAGGCATCACTATTGTTCTCTTGCATACTTATTATTATTATTCTGCTTCTTCTTATTCTTCTTCTGGACAAAACTTCGGTTCGCTACTCCTCCTGCACCGTTTGTCACAGACCCATGAATGAGGTGTCAAATCGCCCGGCTCATTGAGGAGATGTGGGCTATATCTTTTCTAAGCGATCGGACCTACGATGTTCACACAGCGGACGAAAAAGTGGGCAAAAAAATCCCATTGACTTACATTGGCGGAATGTTCGTGAATTTGAATCTCAACTGTCACTTTCACACACACACACACACACACACACACACACGCAGGCCCTTAGAGCCCTTCTCTCTCTCTCTCTGTAACTCACACACACTCATTTGACTCATCTTTTAAGAAACCAATAAGTAATGACCTATGACCTTCATAGCCACACCCTAGCAACCACTTACAGCACCCTAGCAACCACCCCATAGACCTCCATTGAAAACAGATCAAAAGGGATATCTTTGGATAAAAGTGTCATATAAACATGCAGGTTTTGCTCTTTTGACTCGTGATCAAATGCTACACATGCTAGCAGTGAATAGCTACATGCTAATAGTGATTAGCTAAGTGTTAAATCAGGCTAAGAACATACGAATAACTGTATAAAACTATATAGTAATGATGTGTGACAACTACCAACCGCTTAGCAACACGATAGTAACCTCCCAGTTATAGAGGTGTGCTATATCTTTATAAGTAATTGAGTGTATGATGTTCGTCTGGTGGATGAAAAAAATTGGGCGAAAAAGTCCCATAGACTTAACATTGGCAGAAAATTAGTGAGATTATATCTTTGGATCAGGAGGTCACAGAGACTTGGGGGAGGGCTCTTTTGACTCGATCTATCAAGCAGCCAATAAGTACTTACATGACAACTTCATAGCTATGCCCTAGCAACCACTTACAGCACCCTAGCAACCGTAAAAGGACATTAATAAACAATTTTTCAGCACCAAAACATTGTAGAAACATGGGGTTGGGCTCTGTTGATTCAGACTGTCAAATAGTCTTTAAATAACATTCCATAAACTGTATAGTCACACCATAGCAACCAATTAGAGTACCTTAGCAACTGAACAAACACATGAATAAACAATTTCTCAGCACCAGAAAATGGTATTGATATGGGGGTGGCCTCTTTTGTTGAGGCAGAAAAACCAGTCTGCAAGTATCACCATGGTGACTGTGCAGCTACACCCCAGCAACCACATAGAGAACCCTAGCAACCGTATAGCAACATAAAGAAGTCATATCTCTGCTCCACAACATCATACAGACATGGGAGTTGGCTCTCTACAATCGCGCAGAACACTGTAGTATCTGCCCAGCGGCAAGCACCACTCACATTTTCTTCAGGAAATGTACATTCTAGTTATTATTCTTCTTCTTATTCTTCTTCTGGACAAAAATTTCGATTCGCTACTCCTTCTGCACCGTTTGTCACAGACCCATGAAAGAGGTGTCTAATCGACCGGCTCATTGAGGAGATATGGGCTATATCTTTTTTAAGCGATCGGACCTACGATGTTCACACAGCAGACGAAAAAGCGGGCAAAAAATCCCATTGACTTACAATGGTGGAATGTTTGTGAATTTGAATCTCAACTGTCACTTTCTCACACACACACAAGCAGGCCCTTAGAGCCCCTTCTCTCTCTCTCTCTCTGTAACTCACACACACACACACACACACACACACGCAGGCCCTTAGAGCCCCTTCTCTCTCTCTCTCTGTAACTCACACACACACACACACACACACACACACACACACGCAGGCCCTTAGAGCCCCTTCTCTCAATTAAATTAAATTCAATTCAGCTTTATTAGCATGACTGTGTAGCACAATGTTGCCAAAGCATTAACATATATATATATAACAACAACATAGATAATAATAAATAAAATCCATCTAAATAAATGAAAAGATAAAGTAAGTCAGTTAATCATGTTTATCATCTAACATTGTGAATGGTTGATACATATTTAGCAGTGAGTGCAGCTGTGTTATCATCTTCTCCGAGTAAGAAGGGCATTTTCTCAGTATCACTAAGTTCAGTAAATGATGGGATCAATGCTTCAAATCTGGGGCGAAATATTTCCCTCACATTGTGATATTTAGGACACATCAGCAGAAAGTGTTTCTCGTTCTCTATCTGCTGTAGATCACAGTGTCTACAGATCCTCTGCTCTCGCTCTGTCCATGTTTGTCTATGTCTTCCTCTCTCTATTTCTAAATCATGGTTACTTCATCTGTATTTGGAGAGGATTTGTCTTTCTTTGAATGGTCTAATCAATAAATAATTGGCAAATCTAGTGGTTCTGTTTAGGGTTGAGCAGCATTGGAGTTTATTATGAAGGTCAAAGTGTATTTTTTGAGATTCATCATGAGTGTCTTTCAGAGTTTTATCAATTTATTTAATAATGGCTTTGGGGTTGTAGCTGTAGTCAGTGAGGAGCTGGGTTTTATGGACGAGCTGAAGAGCGAGCGTGTTTAGAGGATGAGGTTCTGCTGAGGTTTCATTGGCGAGGAGGGCTGAATCAGGATCAGATCGATGGAGGTGATGCCAGAACTGAACACATCTCTTCTGGATCTCAATGTTCAGTGGGTATAAGCCTAATTCAGCTCTGCAGGCATCACTGGACGCACCTCTCTGGACCCCTAAAATGTTTTTGATAAATTCTAGTTGTAGTTTTTCTATTGAAGTTTTATCCCAATTTTTAAAATGTATTATTGGTCCCCAAATTTCACTCCCATACAGTAGAATTTGTTTAATGATTGCGTGATATAATTTGATCCATGTTTTAATTGGCCAAACCGTGATTTGATGGCATAAAATGCCCTCCGGGCGTCTCATTCAAGGCCTTCACAGCCAGACCGAAGCCCCCTGATGCAGAGATCTCGATGCCCAGGTAAGTGTAGCTGCTGCTGTGCTCGAGGACTTCTCCTCCGTAACTGAACTGGTATCTGCTTCCCTGAGACCTGGCCTTCTTCTGGCCCTTCTCTCTCTCTCTCTGTAACTCTCTCTCACACACACACACACACACACACACACAGCAGGCCCTTAGAGCCCCTTCTCTCTCTCTCTGTAACTCACACACACACACACACACACACACACACACACACACGCAGGCCCTTAGAGCCCCTTCTCTCTCTCTCTCTGTAACTCTCTCACACACACACACACACACACACACACACACACACACGCAGGCCCTTAGAGCCCCTTCTCTCTCTCTGTAACTCACACACACACACACACACACACACACACACACACACACACGCAGGCCATTAGAACCACTCCTCTCTCTCTCTCTCTGTAACTCACACACACTCATTTGACTCCTCTTTTAAGTAACCAATAAGTAATGACCTATGACCTTCATAGCCACACCCTAGCAACCACTTACAGCACCCTAGCAACCACCCCATAGACCTCCATTGAAAACGGATCAAAAAGGATATCTTTGGATAAAAGTGTCATATAAACATGCAGGTTTTGCTCTTTTGACTCGTGATCGCAAACAGGACTTCCCTCACGCATGCTACACATGCTAGCAGTGAATAGCTACATGCTAATAGTGATTAGCTAAGTGTTAAATCAGACTAAGAACATACGAATAACTCTATAAATCTACATAGTAATGATGTGTGACAACTACCAACCGCTTAGCAATACGCTTAGTAACCTCCCAGTTATAGAGGTGTGCTATATGTTTTATAAGTAATTGAGTGTACAATGTTCGTCTGATGGATGAAAAAATTTGGGCGAAAAACTCCCATAGACTTAACATTGGCATAAAATTTGTGAGATCATATCGTTGGATCAGGAGGTCACAGAGACTTGGGGGAGGGCTCCTTTGACTCGGCCTATCAAGCAGCCAATAAGTACTGACATGACAACTTCATAGCTATGCCCTAGCAACCACTTACAGCACCCTAGCAACCGTAAAAGGACATTAACAAACAATTTTTCAGCACAAAAACATTATAGAAACATGGCGTTGGGCTCAGTGGATTCAGACTGTCAAATAGTCTTTAAATATCATCCCATAAATTGTATAGTCACACCATAGCAACCATTCAGAGTACCTTAGCTACTGAACAAACACATGAATAAGCAATTTCTCAGCACCAGAAAGTGGTATAGATATGGGGGTGGCTTCTTTTGTTTGGGCTGAAAAAACAGTCTGTAAGTATCACCATGGCGACTGTGCAGCTACACCCTAGCAACCACATAGAGAACCCTAGCAACCATATAGCAACATAAAGAAGCCATATCTCAGCTCCAGAACATCATACAGACATGGGAGTTGGCTCTCTACAATCGCACAGAACACTGCAGTATCTGCCCAGCACTGAGTTTTGCCACGGCAAGCACCACTCACATTTTCTTCAGGAAATGTACATTCTAGTTAGTGGTGCTTGCCAAAGGCAAGGCATCACTATTATTCTCTTGCATACTTATTATTATTATTCTGCTTCTTCTTCTTCTTCTTCTTCTGGACAAAACTTCGGTTCGCTACTCCTCCTGCACCGTTTGTCACAGACCCATGAATGAGGTGTCAAATCGACCGGCTCATTGAGGAGATGTGGGTTATATCTTTTCTAAGCGATCGGACCTACGATGTTTGCACAGTGGACGAAAAAGCGGGCAAAAAAGTCCCATTGACTTACATTGGCGGAATGTTCGTGAATTTGAATCTCAACTGTCACTTTCTCACACACACACACGCAGGCCCTTAGAGCCCCTTCTCTCTCTCTCTCTCTCTGTAACTCACACACACTCATTTGACTCCTCTTTTAAGTAACCAATAAATAATGACCTATGACCTTCATAGCCACACCCTACCAACCACTTGCAGCACCCTAGCAACCACCCCATAGACCTCCATTGAAAACAGATCAAAAGGGATATCTTTGGATAAAAATGTCATATAAACATGCAGGTTTTGCTCTTTTGACTCATGATCGCAAACAGGACTTCCCTCATGCATGCTACACATGCTAGCAGTGAATAGCTACATGCTAATAGTGATTAGCTAAGTGTTAAATCAGACTAAGAACATACGAATAACTCTATAAATCTACATAGTAATGATGTGTGATAACTACCAACCGCTTAGCAACACGCTTAGTAACCTCCCAGTTATAGAGGTGTGCTATATCTTTTATAAGTAATTGAGTGTACAATGTTCGTCTGATGGATGAAAATATTTGGGCGAAAAAGTCCCACAGACTTAACATTGGCACAAAATTAGTGAGATTATATCTTTGGATCAGGAGGTCACAGAGACTTGGGGGAGGGCTCTTTTGACTCGGCCTATCAAGCAGCCAATAAGTACTGACATGACAACTTCATACCTATGCCCTAGCAACCACTTACAGCACCCTAGCAACCGTAAAAGGACATTAACAAAACAATTTTTAAGCACCAAAACATTGTAGAAACATGGGGTTGGGCTCTGTTGATTCAGACTGTCAAATAGTCTTTAAATACCATCCCATAAACTTTATAGTCACACCATAGCAACCAATTAGAGTACCTTAGCAACTGAACAAACACATGAATAAGCAATTTCTCAGCACCAGAAAATTGTGTAGATATGGGGATGGCCTCTTTTGTTTGGGCTGAAAAACCAGTCTGTAAGTATCACCATGTGCAGCTACAACCTAGCAACCATATAGAGCACCCTAGCAACCGTATAGCAACATAAAGAAGCCTTATCTCAGCTCCACAACATCGTAGAGACATGAGAGTTGGCTCTCTACAATCGTGCAGACCACTGTAGTATCTGCCCAGTGCCGAGTTTTGCCACTGCAAGCACCACTCACATTTTCTTCAGGAAATGTACATTCTACTATTGTTATTACTATTCGCCCGGACAAAACTTTGGCACGCTACTCCTCCTACACCATTTGTCGTAGACCCATGAATGAGGTGTCAAATCGACCGGCTCATTGACGAGAGGTGTGCTATATCTTTTCTAAGCGATCGGGCGTGCGATGATCGTACAGCATGCGAAAAATTTGGCCAAAAAAATCCCATAGACTTAACATTGGCATAAAATTTGTGAGATCATATCTTTGGATCAGAAAGTCACAGAGGCTTGGGGGTGGGCTCATTTGACTTGGCCTATCAAGCAGCCAATAAGTAGTGACATAACAACTTCATAGCCACATCCTAGCAACCACTAAAAGCACCCTAGCAACTGTATACCAACATTAACAAGCCGCATCTCAGCACAATAATATTTTAGAAATGTGGAGTTGGGCTTTTTTGACTCAGACTAGCAAACAATATTTAAATATCATCCCATAAAATGTATAAGTACACCTTAGCAACCATATAGAGTACCCTAACAACCGTAAAAACACATGAATAAGCTATATCTCAGCACCACAACATCTTACAGAAATGAGGGTGGCCTCTTTTGCTTTGGCTGAGAAACCAGTTTATAAGTATCACCATGGTAACTGTATAGTTACACCCTAGCAATTGCCTAAAGCACTCTAGAAACCATACAAACGCACGAATAAGCCATATTTAAGCTCCACAACATCGTACAGACATGGTGGTTGTCTCTCTTGCAATTGCGCAGAACACTGTAGTATCTGCCCAGCGCCGAGTTTTGCCACGGCAAGCACCACTCACATTTTCTTCAGGAAATGTACATTCTAGTTATTATTATTCTTCTTAGACTAAATTTCTGAATGCATCTCCTCCTAGAGCTTTCAAGCTAGAATCACCAAACTCAACCCAGCTGTTCAGACTGATCTCACTTAGTGTGCTATATCTTTTCTAACTGATTGGACTTATAGTTTTCATAAAACTGAAGATTAAAAATCATAAAATCCCATTGACTTAGCATTACGGAATGTTCAAATGAGCCAAGACAATTCAAACTCCAACTGTCAAAATACAACTTTTAAACTCCCAGAATCCTTTGAGACTCAATCAAGCTTCCCTTCTATGTACTATTTCTAATCCATTCAAACTCATCTATCTAATATTTCTAATCTTTCTATCTATCCTAGCAGCATACTAACCATGCTAGAAACATGCTAGCGACATGCTAGTAGCATGCTAATCATGTTAGAAACATCCTAGCGACATGCTAGTCACTTGCTAGTCATGCTAGCAAGATGCTAGCCACTTGCTAATCATGCTAGCAACATGCTAATCATGTTAGAAACATGCTAGCGACATGCTAGTCACTTGCTAGTCATGCTAGCAACATACTAGTAGCATGCTAATCATGTTAGAAACATGCTAGTCACTTGCTAGTCATGCTAGCAAGATGCTAGTCACTTGCTAATAATGCTAGCAACATGCTAGTAACATGCTAATCATGTTAGAAACATGCTAGCGACATGCTAGTCACTTGCTAATCATGCTAGCAACATGCTAATCGTGTTAGAAACATGCTAGCGACATGCTAGTCACTTGCTAGTCATGCTAGCAAGATGCTAGTCACTTGCTAATCATGCTAGCAACATGCTAGTAACATGCTAATCATGATAGAAACATGCTAGCGACATGCTAGTCACTTGTTAGTTATGCTGCAAGATGCTAGTCACTTGCTAATCATGCTAGCAACATGCTAGTAACATGCTAATCATGTTAGAAAAATGCTGGCGACATGCTAGTCACTTGCTAATCATGCTAGCAACATGCTAATCGTGTTAGAAACATGCTGGCGACATGTTAGTCACTTGTTAGTCATGCTAGCAAGATGCTAGTCACTTGCTAATCATGCTAGCAACATGCTAGTAACATGCTAATCATGATAGAAACATGCTAGCGACATGCTAGTCACTTGCTAGTTATGCTAGCAAGATGCTAGTCACTTGCTAATCATGATAGAAACATGCTAGCGACATGCTAGTCACTTGCTAATCATGTTAGAAACATGCTGGCGACATGCTAGTCACTTGCTAGTCATGCTGGCGACATGTTAGTCACTTGTTAGTCATGCTAGCAAGATGCTAGTCACTTGCTAATCATGCTAGCAACATGCTTAGTAACATGCTAATCATGATAGAAACATGCTGGCGACATGCTAGTCACTTGTTAGTTATGCTAGCAAGATGCTAGCCACTTGCTAATCATGCTAGCAACATGCTAGTAACATGCTAATCATGTTAGAAACATGCTAACGACATGCTAGTCACTTGTTAGTCATGCTAGCAAGATGCTAGTCACTTGCTAATCATGCTAGCAACATGCTAGTAACATGCTAATCATGTTAGAAACATGCTGGCGACATGCTAGTAACATGCTAATCATGCTATCAACCTTTTTCTGGTTTTTACCTTTTAAAAAACCAGTAAATGAATACTTAACTAGCCTATTTCAAACTGAAAACCTTTAAACTTCAAGCTTTCACAACTGCTTTAAACATTGAGGCTAGGCTTTCTCAAGCCAACCTAAAGTTTGTCTTGACGAACTTTTTAATCTAGTTCTCTGTTAAAATAGCATGATTCTGCTAATTACTTATTGCAAGTATTGAATAAAACGGTATGATTAATTGTGGTGAAAAACATTATTAGAGAAAAACATTACTTATTGCAAATAGTGGCACTTATCTGCACCTCTGCATTGTAATACATTATAAAATAGTATGCAATAAATTATTGAGTGTAATTTTTTAATTTTATTTCAAATTATTAGGACAAAAGCCCTCCCTACACCTACCCGATACTTTATGTTCAACTTTTTGATTATTTCCTTCATTTTTATTGAAAAATGAATGCTTTTCTGATGTGATTTGAAATTTAAAAAGGGAGAAAAAAAAGTTCGCCAAAATGCAGATTCGAACCCCGGTCGATCGTGTCTAAAGAAACGTAACACACGCTTTACCCCCGGGCCCACTGAATCTAATGAGTGATAATCGTCTTTTGCTAATGTGACTATCGCAATAATACGTTTGTGGGTGGAATTAGTGTAAATAGCCAACAACATGGCTATTTGCACTTAGACACTCCGATTTTTTTTTTTTTTTTTTATATTCCCAACAATTAAACAGTTGCCCACAGAAAAAAAAACAGGGGGTGCTGCAGCACCCTCAGCACCCCCACTTCCCGCGCCTCTGTTACCGTCTGAAAAAAAGGCGAATGTCCGCCTGTTCGTCCTGCTTCTTTCTGTTAGCTCCTACCTTCATTTCATTTAAGCTCCAGCGACAGTCGGACTGAGCGGTTTTTTCAAACGATGCCGCAAACCGGCGTTTACGGGCTCAACCAAGTGTACAATCGAGGGGGGGTGGTCACATAGATTTGTTTTCCTTGTTTTTCCTAAATTGAAAGTAAATCGGAAATAACAACAGATCCACTAGGCTACAACCAGGGTTCATAAAAGGAGGGCATATCATATGTCACATATTACAATATAATAGGCCTATTATTGGGGGGGACAGATTGGTATTTCCGTCCCCCCCAAAGTATATGGTGGTTACGCCCATGCATATATACATTTATAATACATAATTTAATTTATTTCAGTGATGCAAATCAGAATTTTTATCAGCTGTTACTCCAGTTTTCAGGGTAGTATGATCCTTCAGAAATCATTAAAATATATTGATTTATTACCAGTGTTGTTGAAAAAACAAACAGAATATATGGTGGTTAGGTATGTTTTGAAGCTGGGATGCTGGTTTATGCTTGTCCTTAGCTGGTCATGTGCTGGTCTTAAGCTGGTCGGACCAGCATTAACTTAAATCAGCTCAAACCAGCATCCCATGCTTCAAAACATACCTTACCAGCATATGCTGGTTTTTTCAACAGGGAACAGTTTTGCTGCTTAATATTTTTTGGAACCTGTGACATTTTGTTCAGGATCCTTTTATGAATAGAACGCTAAAAAAGAACAGCATTGATAATAAATCAGGCTGATAAAAATTCTGATTTGCATCACTGAAATAAATTACATAAAAAAATTAAAAAAAAAACATTAAACGTATTTTGTATATGATCAGTATATGATCCAAAGTAACTAGTAACTAACTACTTGAGTAGTTTTTTTATCTGATACATTTTTACTCTTACTCAAGTAACTATTCAGACTACTACTTTTACTTCTACTTGAGTAAATATTTCTTCAAGTACTTTTACTTGAGTACAGCTTTTGGGTACTCTACCCACCTCTGTATACTTGTAGAAATAGCCAAAAATACATTGTATTGCATTGAGTCAAAATTATAAATTTTTCTTTTATGCCAAAAATCATTAGAACATTAAGTAAAAAAAACAACTCTTCCGGTTGAAGGGGTACGCTGGCGCGTTTGGCTGCCGCTCCTTTCTCCCGTTTTTGTTTGTTTTATTATTTACTACTACTGCGGATGCTTTTGTGTGATAAACGGTTTTGGAGCTTAGAAGACCGTTGTGTCGTCTTCCTATACGGAGATGTGGAACTACAATTCACGTGTTGGATTATTGCTACTATTTTTGAGTATTTGTCACTGGAACCAACTTTCCTGTTGCCCTGCTTTGGATTTACACTTCTGCGAGGCTGCTGTTAGTGTGGATTCCTCCTGCATGGCCTTAAGGTACACTGTTTGTCAGCTGTTCAAACTAAAGCGGAGCTATTATTTGACAAATGACATTTACACAATCTGCGGAGATGCTGGAATTCTTCGGCGTAAACGCTACATCCATCGCTCTTCAAGGCGCAGTTTTGCTCATCTGTCATCTGATGTTGTGTCCTGTCCCACATTTGTTCGTAAACCTCAAAGGCTGCTGTACAGACCAGCTGGGATTAACTATAGCAACTTGTCTGTGCCTATACATAAAGAGATCTCTCGGGCATTTTCTGAGTCCCCGCGCCTGTTGAAATCGGCGTTTTTTAATGCTCGTTCTGTTAACAACAAAGCTGTGACTTTATCTGACATTATTGTGGAAAGAAAACTGGACATTCTATGTCTGGTTGAAACATGGCACAAGCAGTCGGATGGTCTGCTTTTTAACGAACTTACTCCTGCTGGCTACGGGTTATTTGATCTCCCGCGATCCTCTGGTAGAGGTGGGGGTATCATTGTGTTGTATAATCAACAATACAGTTTAAGTCCCGTAGCTTCTCCTTTGTTTAATTCATTTGAATGCCTCGTTTTGACTACTTCTGAGTCTTCTCCTACTGCTATAGCTACAGTCTACCGGCCTCCTAAGGCAAACAAAGACTTTTTACCTGAATTTGCAGAGCTGTTGTCCTATTTGTGCCTCAAATTTGAGAGAACTCTTATTCAGGGGGATTTTAACATCCACATGGACAAAAAAGATTCTGCATTAACAAAAGACTTTTTGTCTCTACTGGAGTGCTTTGACTTGAATCAGTTTGTTGACTGTTTTACACATAACAAAGGACATATTTTAGACCTGGTGATTTCAAGTGGTTCTCTTGTGTCTCAGTTGTCTACTGTTGATTTGGGATTGTCTGATCATCTGGCAATCTTTTTTGATCTGTATTTACCTGGTGTTAATATTTCCTCGTCTCGTATTATGACATATCGGAAATGGAGATCAATTGAGCTTTCTGATTTTTCTGTTTTTATTGATTCCTCATTAAGTAGTTTTCTTTGTCTGATCCATTAGAGACAAAGGTTTCCATGTTAAATTCTGTTCTCCTGTCTGGCCTTGATACTTTTGCTCCTCAAAAGTCACGTTCTGTTTCTTTTGTGCGTCCTGCTCCTTGGTATAATGATGACTTGCGTATGATGAAAACATCTTGTCGTAAAATGGAGCGGAAGTGGCGTCTTTCTGGTTTGACTGTTAATTATGAAGCTTGGAAAGATTGTTTACAAGAGTATAAGCTTAGAATGGTTTCTGTTAGATCGGATTATTTTTCTAAGATGATTGATGACAACCAGAGAAACCCGAGACAACTGTTTAACTGTATTAACAGATTGCTGAAGTGTAATAGTTCTTTACATGTTACTGCTTCAACTCATCTTTGTAATAAGTTTCTTGACTCTTTTGCTACCAAGATTGATAATGTACGCAAGGGTATTTGTGCCTCTATTTTATTGTCGCCCTCTTCGGTTTCTTATTCCGGTACTGTTTTTCATATTTTGTACACTTGATTCATATTCTCTTCAAAAGGAGGTTTCTCAAATGAAGCCAGTCACTTCTTTGCTTGACCCCATACCTACTAGTCTGTTTCAGTCATGTTTTGCTTCCTTGTGTCCTGTTGTTTTGAGCATTATAAATGACTCTTTGTGTACTGGGGTTGTCCCGCCAAGTTTTAAAATTGCTGCAGTTACCCCAGTACCAAAGAAGACAAATATTGACTGTGTAAACCTTTTACATTTTCGTCCAATATCTAATCTTCCTTTTCTTGCTAAAATTCTGGAGCGAGTGGTTGCTTCTCAGTTAATTTCTCATTTGACTGAAAACAATCTTTTGAACCTTTACAATCTGGCTTCCATAAATTTTATAGTACTGAAACAGCACTGGTCAAGGTTACTAATGATTTGTTAATTGCTGCAGATTCTGGTTATCTTTCGATCTTGATCCTGCTTGATCTCAGTGCCGCTTTTGACACTGTAGATCATTCGGTTTTAATTACTCGTTTAGAAACTGTCTTTGGGGTCTCTGGTATTGCACTTAATTGGTTTAAGTCCTACCTCTCTGATCGTAAGCAATTTGTTGCCATGGGTGGATTTAGGTCTAAAATTGGTGTTGTGCAATCTGGAGTTCCTCAGGGATCAATTTTGGGCCTTGCTTTTTAACATCTATATTTTTACACTTGGTCAGCTTTTGAGATCTCTTGGTCTAAAATTTCACCTTTATGCAGATGATACTCAGATTTATATGCACACTAAACCTAACGATTTTGTGTCTGTTGATTTTCTTTCCACTTGTATTTCTAGGATAAAAGAATGGATGTCACAAAATTTTCTTTGTCTTAACAGTGAAAAACTGAGGTTATGCTCATTGGTTCACCTCACCAATTACGTAAAGCTGGGTCGATTACTTTGTCCGTTGATGGTTCAATTATGGAGTTTAAAACAAAACTAAAGAATTTGGGGTTATTTTCGACTCAATTTAACTTTTGAACCTCATGTTCAAAGCACTGTTAAAACATCTTTTTTCATCTTAGAAATATTGCCAGACTACGTCCAATGCTGTCTTTTCCTGTTGCTGAGAGGTTGATTAACACTTTTGTGTTTACTCGGATCGATTATTGTAATGCCTTGTTGGCTGGGCGTCAAAAGCTACCCTAAACAAATTGCAGGTCGTGCAAAACTCGGCTGCTAGAATCCTTACTAGAACTAGGATGAGAGATCATATTACACCAGTCTTGGAGTCTTTGCATTGGCTTCCTGTTAGTTTTAGGGTTGATTTTAAAATTCTGATGCTTACTTACAAGGCTTTACATGGGTTGGCACCTCAATATTTGTCTGAGCTTTTAATTCCTTATATTCCAACACGTGACCTTCGTTCTTCTGAAACTGGTCTTCTAACCGTTCCTTTAACCCGTTTAAGATTGATGGGCGATAGGGCTTTTCATCATTAGCTCCAAAACTGTGGAATTTTTACCGATTGAGATAAGGCAAGCTAAAAAATCTTAGCACTTTTAAATCTCGTCTTAAAACTCATTTTTTTAGGGTAGCTTTTAATTAAAAAAAAATTTTTTGTTGTTTTTATTTGTCGTGTTTTTGATTGTTATTGTGTATGGTTTTATTTGTTGTTGTAAAGCGCTTTGAGATCTCCATTTAAAAGCGCTATAGAAAATAAAGTTTATTATTATTATTATTATAAAGACCATGTTCCATGAAGATATTTAGTACAAAGACTACATACTGAATCTAAGTGATGATTTTGTTGTTATCATCAACAACAAACCAATATCACCTGGTTGCAGTGGCCCAACTAAAGCAAACACTAATCACTTTGATGGTAACAACAAACTAAACAATAAAACATCTAATTCTCAATAAGCACTTTTGTAGATATCAGAAATAAAGTCAGTCTGGTTAGTAATGAGTGGAGCTGGTGATGCTGTTTGTGGAGTTGTTTAATCATTCTCTGCTGAGATCATGAGAGATTTAATGTATTCTGTTATTTCAGTTGATTTCATCGAAGGCTGTGTCTGGAAGTCAGTTGTATGTTTGGAGAAGTTTCTTATAACAGAAATCTGTTAGCTGGGCGTGCACTCATGAGCTCATCATGTGAGAGCACTGTGATATCTCTGTGATAGTGTTGAGAAACAGGAAGTAGAATGCCCCCCCGGTCAATATTATCTGTCTGCAATACCGGAGGCTGCACTTTCAGGACCGCAGTTGTAGGACCGCACTTCTAGGACCCTATTTTTTGTGACAGCGCCACCTACCGAGCCTGAGAACCGCAGTCCCAGGAACGCATTTCCAGGACCCTAGTTTTGAAGGACTAAAAAAAGTGCCACTAAGGCGAACATTATGAAGCTGCAGACTCGGAGCCTGCTGCATCCACAGTCCCGCACCTAGAGTCCCGCATTTTCAGACCCCTCGTTTTTCGAGACAGCGCCTCCTATCAAATTGGATCGGAAAAACACATGGATAAACACGTGAATAACCGAAACGTGAGTATCGTCAATCTTAAAATGATTTCGTCAAAATTATTTCTTTTTTAATCAAACTACTTTAAAGCTCATCGATACACCAACATATGAACAGTCTATTTAATATTTGTAATGATAGTTTGTAACAAAATTTGAGCCGTTAATGTATGTTTTTTCGCCTTTTTCCCCCGAAAATATTTTGATAGCTAACGTTAACCTTGGACTTTTTGTAGACAAGCCATTGTAAAAAAAATATTAAAATTAGTTGACATTAAAGTAGACCAATTAAATACATTAAGTGTGTTAATATCAAAGAATTTCATCATTAATTATTTAATCAGATTTACCTTTTTAATTACGGACCCTTTCTCCTAAAACTATAAATTGAACAAATGAATGCCAAGTAATTATTTTACTTTATATAATTTATGTAGACTACTTAAATTAGTTCTTATAAAACGTAAGTATTAAAATGGATCAATATTAATTTAACTGTGATATGAAGTTGTTGCCAGCCATTTACAACTCATAGGCTACAGTTGCCTAATAATCAAATTTGCTATGCCTTCACTATGTATTAACCAGTCTATGGTATTAACATGTGAGCTAGAATGTGTCATTTGGCCTTTTTTGGGGGTTCCTTGTTTTAATTTGTATTGACTGAAATTTGACTATGGGCTCTGTGGGGTGGTCTTAAATTTGGAATTTGAGTTTGACTCTCTCTTTTTTTTTTTGAAGATGGATATAACAATTCAAACGGGGAAATCACTTCCAGAATTACAGAAATGTAATAAATGCTGCAGTGATTTTCACTGCCCATTCTGTGCCCCGATATATTTCAAACCGACAAAGTTGTCCAAAGTTTATTTTGATTGGATTGTTTCTATTATTGCCATATATGAAATGTTTTATACATTAATTAATTAATGTATTTATTTATATGGACAGGCCATCATTCATGGCCTATGTGAGCTGCAGGCATTATCCTGGCAGGAGGCTGAGGAGGTGTTCCTTCGTGGCCCTACTTATCACCCTAGGTATGCTTGTAATTTGCATTTGCAAAAAAATGTTTATTATTACACAGTATTTTTGACAATGGCATTCATCTTTTATTTTAGTGAAGTTGAGGAATTTGACCGGTGATTGCAAAAGAATGAGAAAAGAAGCAACATTTGCCTACCAGAAAGTAATTATTTTACCTTATGCATTTACATTACATTACATTTATTCATTTAGCAGACGCTTTTATCCAAAGCGACTTATAAATGAGGAGGTTTTTTGAATGCAATTGAAGACGAAAATAAAGTCACTAACACAATTCTTTCTTCCTTTTTTCTTTGCTTTCTCCTGTTTACAGCAAGATGACAGTGATTAAGGCGATCGTTAAATAAAGTACAGAATTGTTTATTATTGGTGTTTTGTCTATTATTTGAGTTTTGCTTCACATTCAAAATATCAAAAAACAGGTTTTGTAATGTTAGCATGGTATAATGTTAATTAGACCATTATATGTTGAACTGAAAGAAAAAATGGAATTTGAAACATTGTACAAAAACAAACATTGTAGCAATATAATATCACATAATATTTTTCAGAAGATAGTTCAATCTGTATGTGTATCCGTTACATCAATAATTTCCTTTCAATTACACCCACGCTCAAAAAATAAATACTGGGTAATTAGTTAGTTTGAGAACACAATGATTTTTTTTTTTTTTGCCACATGCATTAAGCAGGGAACGCAAATATTTATTTGGATAACTTTAAATAAAAAGAGACACTTCTAATACTGCATTCTAATGTTTTCAATGGCATCTGAGTGCGGTTGGATAAGGGTGTTATACGATCTTCCGAACAGCAGGAGGCGCTGTCTCGAAAAACGAGGGGTCTGAGAATGCGGGACTGTGGATGCAGCAGGCTCCGAGTCTGCAGCTTCATAATGTTGACTAAGGCAGTATTTCCACCCAGTTTTAACTACATTAGAATTTTAGAGTTTTTTAAAAGTTTTATTACACCCAAATACTACTTTCTTTATTGCAATTAAACCTGGTTCCTAGGAATGTTGAGTAATTATTGGGTCTAAGTAGCATAATATAATAACTAAAATAAAATAAACAAGGAATCATGGTATAGTCAAGGATGACTCTGGGGGTAGATTTAAGATTGTGTATATTTTATAAAATAATATATTACAACAGTTGAACAAAAACAAATTTGTTCATGATGTGAACCACATAGAAAGAACTTCATGGACGACGTCTTCACTGACTCCTAAGAGAGAGAAAGAAAGAGAAGTGAATGAAATAAGGAACATTTAGTTGAACATGTTCTACTCTCTAATTTTAAATTTCATATTTAAAAGATCTTAGTTACCACAGAGCGCACACACATATACGTTCCAAAAATAATTATATCAATCTTCATACCAATTAATGTTCATAATACTATTATTGCATACTGTTTAAAGATTTAGAAAAAAATTATTTTGATGTTGTGGGAACAAAGGTTCTTGAAACATTCATGTCAATAAAGCCCATCTGAACTGAGAAAAAAAATAATAGAGAGAGATGCAAGAAATCTGAATAGAAATAACATATTATTGACATGACTTTAAATATTTAAAGCACATGTTGTCATGTATGCAGCAGCACTACCTTCCACCTGGATGCTCTCCCCTCTTTTCTCAGTTGTTTCTCTATCACCCTGTTCAATTCTTCCACTTCACTGAAACAGTAAATGGAGAACATAATCACTGCTACGTTAACAGAAATACTGTTAACACTTAAAAAAAGGATACATTGGACATTGTGTAAAAACAATTCCAATACTTGACCAATTTATTATTATTATTTTTTTTTTGTCATACTATTGCCTGCCCTGAGCTGTGTCCTTGAAAACACTTCATATAGAGTACAGTACACAGTAAATAACACAATCTAACACGTGGTGTTTTAACAGTCAATTATTATGATGGCCTCTCTGTTATGACTATTAAAATGTCATATGTCTCAACCAACATTATAAAACCATGTCAAAATAAAGAGACGTACTCATAACATGTATACTGGGGTAATGTTAAACAGGCTGAATGAGCACGTGACATTTAAAACATTAAGATTATTTTAACTTAATTAAAATGGAAAAACAATGAGTAATTAACAAGCTTTCACAACGAACGTGCTACAGTTTATCGTGCTGCCAGTAATTCAACACAGGCTTATCATGCTAACAATTCATTTTACAGCATTAGAGGCTAATATATGATGGCTATGAATTCAAGACTATTTAGCAAATCACGATCACTTCGGCTACGTTAACTTTCCAATGAAATGCATCACAATTGTTTTTAATGTTAAACAAATAAAAATTTATTCACATTTGATACTCACACTCTGACTGTCATCCATCTTTGCTGGTCCTCTACTTCGGTAGGTGGCGCTGTCACTAAAAACCTAGGGTCCTAGAAATGACTTTCATAACTATCTAAAATCAGTATGCCTAATATAGTACAGTGATTTCTGGTTCTTTTCAAAGGATTGAGCAACAAAACCAGTAATTTAATTTGTGCATATAGCCTATATAAAAGCATAAATAAAAATGTTGCAGAGAAAATTAACATCTATTGCTTAAATATGCACTAAAGCACATTAATAATAATATTTGCTGTAGGTCAGATTTAATAACAGCTGTTTTAGTAAACAAAAACATTTAAAATAGGCCTATACGCAAAAAAAAGAAAAGAAAAGAAAGGGGTTTCTTTCAGCAAGGTTTTTATTCCCATTATCCACACATAAAACCCCAGTTCACGCTGATGGACTATTTGGTATTATTGCCTTATTTGTCACCGCAGTTGTTCTTTAAAATAAAACCATTTGCGGGTTTGTCCTATGTCTTACTGAACTACAGTGAATTATCATCATATCCTAAGTTATTGCTTATCCACCGATCCTAAAATAAATATATACATATAAATATAGCCTACATTATACAAAACAGCTAAATCTCAAACAGTGGATCATTTTTATCAACATCGCCCAGCTAAAACTGCTCAATGTTTAAGTATGTCTGCTTCGTGTACACTGAAAAGTGCAATAATATCTGACATTATTTAACGTGCAACCCACCTGCTGAGACTGAGGACCACTATTTACGTTCATCACACAGAAACATAATTAATATTTCTCATAGGTGAGGCTATTTGTAGCATAGGTAGGACTATATCATGGCCACGTATTAAGAATTTGTTCCCCAGACTGAATTCGTGAGCCGCTCATATTACACAGCTCTGTTCTGCCCGAAGTACTCGGAGATCCCGCCACCAAGCGTTTGATAGGAACTTAATCTAACTAATTCCTCATAAATAAACTAGCATGCCTAGTAAGTAGTGATGGTGAAATGAAGACTATTTAGCAAATCACGATCACTGCCACGTTAACTTTCCAATGAAATGCATCACAATTGTTTTTAATGTTAAACAAATAAAAATTTATTCACATTTGATACTCACACTCTGACTGTCATCCATCTTTGCTGGTCCTCTACTTCGGTAGGTGGCGCTGTCACTAAAAACCTAGGGTCCTAGAAATGACTTTCATAACTATCTAAAATCAGTATGCCTAATATAGAACAGTGATTTCTGGTTCTTTTCAAAGGATTGAGCAACAAAACCAGTAATTTAATTTGTGCATATAGCCTATATAAAAGCATAAATAAAAATGTTGCAGAGAAAATTAACATCTATTGCTTAAATATGCACTAAAGCACATTAATAATAATATTTGCTGTAGGTCAGATTTAATAACAGCTGTTTTAGTAAACAAAAACATTTAAAATAGGCCTATACGCAAAAAAAAGAAAAGAAAAGAAAGGGGTTTCTTTCAGCAAGGTTTTTATTCCCATTATCCACACATAAAACCCCAGTTCACGCTGATGGACTATTTGGTATTATTGCCTTATTTGTCACCGCAGTTGTTCTTTAAAATAAAACCATTTGCGGGTTTGTCCTATGTCTTACTGAACTACAGTGAATTATCATCATATCCTAAGTTATTGCTTATCCACCGATCCTAAAATAAATATATACATATAAATATAGCCTACATTATACAAAACAGCTAAATCTCAAACAGTGGATCATTTTTATCAACATCGCCCAGCTAAAACTGCTCAATGTTTAAGTATGTCTGCTTCGTGTACACTGAAAAGTGCAATAATATCTGACATTATTTAACGTGCAACCCACCTGCTGAGACTGAGGACCACTATTTACGTTCATCACACAGAAACATAATTAATATTTCTCATAGGTGAGGCTATTTGTAGCATAGGTAGGACTATATCATGGCCACGTATTAAGAATTTGTTCCCCAGACTGAATTCGTGAGCCGCTCATATTACACAGCTCTGTTCTGCCCAAGTACTCGGAGATCCCGCCACCAAGAGTTTGATAGGAACTTAATCTAACTAATTCCTCATAAATAAACTAGCATGCCTAGTAAGTAGTGATGGTGAAATGAAGCTTCTTGAAGCATTAACCCCTTAACTGTCACCCACAGTTTTGAACAGAGACATTATAGTGCACTATCCAAACTTAATTTTTATAATTCATGAATGAAAATATTTTGTAACATGATTTTAATGTACCATTTACATGGTAATGCAATGTCTGATTTTAAAATGGGTTTCAAAGGATGAATTTTGAAATTTTAAGTTTTCTACTGATAAATAATTTCTTATGATTTCTAATTCGTGATAGAGAAAAAGGCAACTAAGAAGACTTTCTGTGACAAAGGTCAGAATTCATGTCATGATGTAGATTTTTTTCAGGTGCACACTTGTCATAAACAGAGGTGTCAAATCCAGGGTCAGAAAGTAAAAGTCCTGCCATGTGTTTATTCCACCCATGAACTCGGCAGCTGATTTCACCAGAGGAGGAACCAACTCATTCCTTTCAAGTCACAAGCAAGTTTCGAGACCAAATCCCAAGACCTCGACGAGTTTAGGTAATTAAGAGATAATTGAGAGACTAATTAAATGATGATTGTGCATTAATGATGAACACCTGCTGTTACTGTGAATCACAGAGGATCAGATGTTGATGTTTTATTGGTTAAAATGATACCACCATCATGTAGATCAGTATTTGCTTTAGTTGGGCTCTTGACCCTTGACTCCTGTGTTAGATCTCTCTGTAGCAATGCATGTGCTGTTGTAAAGCGGAGAGATCAGTGCTGTGCAGTGAGCAACTGTTAGTTGTTTTCATATGATGAGGTAATCATCAGGTGCTTACCTGTTTGCATCCAATATACTGTGTGTGTATATACATTTTTCATTTTTTTCATTTATGTTCTGCTTTTGAAGAAACAACTCTGTGAAACCACAGTACGCAATGAATTTACTGCTGTAGTAGTTATAGAGAAAGAATTTTAAATCTAATGCATTTAAATATTTAAACTCCAGTCCTACTCAGGCACACACAGACATCAAGAACCAGCGTATGAATCTCAACAATGGTGACAATCAACAAAATGCTTCATGCTGCAATGCATGCTGGGTAACACCACAGTATGAATAATTATTGTCACCACTGTTGAGGATCGTATGATAAGTGTTCATGTCTAAAAGCCTGAGCAATATAATTCTTAATTTTTTCCAATATTTAATATTACGATGGCATTTGTTTAATAGTAAATTCCTGCAGTTCTGTAACAGCTGAACGTCAGTAAATAAACCAAAGAGAAACACCTTCATGATGTTCATTCAAGTGACATAAAAGCCAAAAGTATAAGCTCATCTGCTTCCTCAAGCTTTTAATTCAGCAATGTGCAAATGTTTGTTGTGAAGCAATATTGCAATTGCTTAAAAGCAATCCATTCTCAGTTACTAAAAGGGTCAAGAGCCCAACTAAAGCAAACACTGATCTCCATGATGGTGGCATCATTTTAACCAATAAAACATCAACATCTGATCCTCTGTAATTCTCAATAACAGCAGGTGTTCATCACTAATGCACAATCAACATTTAATTAGTCTCTCAATTATCTCTTAATTACCTCAACTCGTTGAGGTCTTGGGATTTGACTCGAAACTTGCTTGTGACTTGAAAGGAATGAGTTGGTTCCTCCTCTGGTGAAATCAGCTGCTGAGTTCATGGGTGGAATAAACACATGGCAGGACTTTACTTTCTGACCCTGGATTTGACACCTCTGGTCATAAATTAATCTATTACTTTTCCTACATAATTTTTTAACAGAAAAGTAGTAAAATACCTATTTAGGAGTCTTAGACCTTTCCAACGATATATAGTTTGTCATGATTAGATTAGGATTTAATTGTAAAATAGTGAAGTGAAGGTAGGCGTCCCACAGGGTGGACGGTGACAGTTAAGAGGTTAAGCTTTTCAGCCAAGTGGTTCAAAAAAGGGTTAATTTCTGGAGGCTTCATTTGCTCACAATACCACCTGGTGGCCAAAGAGTGTAAAACAAGCAGATATATTACAGACAGAGGTGTAAAGTCCAGAGGATCAGATGTTGATGTTTTATTGGTTAAAATGATGCCACCACCATGGAGGTCAGTGTTTGCTTTAGTTGGGCTCTTGACCCTTTTAGTGAAAATGGTAAAATAACTGAAAATGGTTTGCTTTTAAGCAATTGCAGTATTGCTTTACAACTAACATTTGTACATTTCTGAATTAAAATCTTGAAGAAGCAGATGAGCTTACACTTTCTGCTTTTAAGTAACTTGAATGAACTTCATGAATGTGTTTCGCTATGGTTTATTGAGTGACATCCAGCTATTACAGAACTGTGAAAAAATCCTATTAAACAAATGTCACCATAATGCTTAAAAATTGGAAAAAAGAAAAACTATATCACTCAGGCTTTTAGACATGAACACTTATCATACGATCCTCAACAATGGTGACAATAATTATTCATGCTGCAGTGCATGAAGGGAGTTTTTACTATGGTGTTACCCAGCATGCATTGCAGCATGACACATTTTGTTGATTGTCACATATGTTGAGATTCTTATGCTGGTTCTTGATGTCTGTGTGTGTCTAAATAGCACTAAATATTTATATGCATTATACAGATTTAAAATTCATTCAATATAACTATTATATAACTATTAACTATTATATAACAACACTTTCATTGCATGCTGCAGTTTCACAGGGTTGGTTATTGAAAACCCAAACAACTATAATTTAAACTAAAGAAAAAAAAAAAGGTAAACAGGTCAGTGCCTGATGATTATCTCATCATATAAAAACAGCTATTATCTGCTCACTGCGCAGCACTCAGTTTTCTTCTTTATAAAAGCACATGCATTGCTACACAGAGAGATAGATCTGACAGAAGAAGTCAAGGGTCAAGAGCCCAACTAAAGCAAACACTGATCTCCATGATGGTGGCATCATTTTAACCAATAAAATATCAACATCTGATCCTCTGTAATTCTCAATAACAGCAGGTGTTCATCACTAATGCACGATCATCATTTAATTAGTCACTTAATTATCTCATTAACTTTAACTCTTTGAGGACTTGGGATTTGACTCGAGACTCGTTTGTGACTTGAAAGGAATGAGTTGGTTCCTCCTCTGGTGAAATCAGCTGCTGAGTTCATGGGTGGAATAAACATATGGCAGGACTTTTACTTTCTGACCCCTGGACTATCCACCTCTGTCTGTAATATATCTGCTTGTTTTTCACTCTTTGGCCACCATGTGGTATTGTGAGCAAATAAAGCCTCCAGAAATTAACCCTTTTGTGAACCAAGCTTAATGCTTCATGAAGCTTCATTTCACCATCACTACTAGTAAGAGCTTGATTAGCTGGTTCAGGTGTGCCTAATTTGGGTTGGAGCTAAACTCTGCAGGACACCGGCCCTCCAGGACCGAGTTTGGGCACCCCTGGTCTACACCAATAAGCTCTGCTGTATTATAAACCAATGAAATTGAAGGTGGGCGGAGCGACACGTGTCACCCCACCTTAATATGCCGCCCCGCCCCATTGTCCAGGGTGCACTCTGGAGCTACTCCTCTCTTCCAGAAGCCCCAGTGTCTTCAAGTAAATATTGTTGTTTTTTTTTTTACATCTTATCCTGGTTTGTTTCAGTGAGAGAAGAACTTCTCAAAATCTCTTTGTGTCTTCCGCTTACTCTATCTCTGATAGAAATGCCAGGCCAGGGGTCAACGATTCGGAAATGTGTGGCGTGCCATATACAAATTAATGTGGCCTGTAAAACCTGCAGAATTCGCCAAGGAGAGCAACCACATAAGCTGAGGCTTAAGAAAAAACTTGACAAGTTCGATCAGAAGCGGGAGAGCTGGGTGCATGCCCAGAAAAAAAAACAGGACCACCTCTCATTTACAGGATGAAGCATATATGTTGGTATGCAATTGTTTTTAATGCAGGTTATTTTTAAAAAGTTGCTATGTACATTTAATACCTTTTATTCAATATCTGTTATTTGTGTGTGTGTGTGTGTGTCCTTGTAATTTTAGCTAGAAAAATTGCAGGACCTGGGAATAAGGGCTGTTGCATTGCTGTCAAAGCCCGGAAGAAGGCCAAATTAATGGGTGTCTGAGGTTTTGGCACCCAGTTGTGAGCTGACAGAGACATCACATAAATGCCTAGAAAGAATTAAGGACCTGTATGATATTGTTATTCAAGGTAAGAATATTATGTTATATATATATATATATATATATATATATATATTTGTTTTAAAAAGTCATGCATTTGATGCCTTGTGTCCCTGTCACAGGCAAGGCTGTGGACTTGGGTAAAGTTGGTTTTATATTCACACATTCACAACATTCACACATTTCCGCGTTCAATAACTTTCTAATTATATGTGCAATAAAGTTATTTTTTGCAAATTCTAATCAGCGACATCATTGTCAACCTCCTACATTTTTTTCTCAGTCGATCAAAATGGGCAAGTATTGTTTTAATGTCATACTTACTTGCGAATGTCCGCTGAATGTCCAATGTAGTTTGGTTAACAAAGTAATTGAATGCAATAGTACGAATGTGCGAATATAAAACCAACTTTACCCAAGTAGGCTGTGGTTGCCTATTCTCAAGTAATGGAGAATTCAGATTATCATTGATGCTTTTGGCTTACAACTGAAACTAATTGGGAGAGGTTAAAAGCTGCCTAGCTAGCTATTTAGCTACTTACTTTTAAGTATCAATAAAATAACATTGTAATAATTGCATTTGCTTGTTTTTCATTTTAATCTTAAATAGAATAGAATGCACACACCAGATGATCCAGTCCAGAAGCAGGGCCACACACTTGGCTTTATACTGAACCAAGCTTGAACTTTTTTTACAAATGCATGCAGATATGCTGCCTTATTTCATCCACACATTTGAAATGAAGTGAAGGCAACACCCTAAAACAGCACTTGACCCCAAACCTAGTGCTCCATGCGCATTAACTCTGACCTGCGAACTCCTATCACATGAAAACGTGTGATCAACAGCAGATCAATACCTGTTCACAGTATGACCTCGTACACTGTAAAAAATGATTCACTATATTTACTCAATAAAATTGAGTAATCCACTATATTTACTCAATAAAATTGAGGTAACAATCCCAGTCAACAATTTGATCTCACAGCGATATCACCATGAGCTCACAGGATACTCGTGATGAGGTCACAATGTGAGGTAACAGTGAGCTAAAAGTGTAACCTCACAGCGCCCTCACTGTGTGCTCATACTAATGTGAGGTCAAAGTGCACTCACTGCACAGAGACTAGGTACCCAGCATGCATTGCAGCATGAAGCTTTTGATTGTCACCATTGTTGAGATTCATACACTGTCATTTAAACACAAAGAGAAACATCAAGAATCAGAGTAGTTAATAATGTTTGTGTCTTATGCTTTCATAATTCTCCGTAAATGATTATGAAAGTGACGTGACTCAGAATTTGTGCTCTGCAATTAACCCATCCAAAGTGCACACACCCAGAGCAGTGGGCAGCCATTTATGTTGCAGTGCCCGGGGAGCAGTTGGGGGTTCTGTACCTTGCTCAAGGGCACCTCAGTCATGGTATTGAGGGTGGAGAGAGCGCTGGACATTTTCTCTCCCCACCTACAATCCTTGCCTGCCCAAGACTCAAACCCGCAACCTTTGGATTATGAGCCTGACTCTCTAACCATTAGGCCACAACTTCCCAAGACTGCATATGGAATCTAGGTGATGACTGTGTTGTTATCATCAATAACAAACCAATATCACCTGGTTGCAGTCTCTTTTTGGGTTTCCTTGCCATAACAAATGTGCTTTACAAACACAGTTACAGCAGCCCCAAAAAATATAATGTTATAAAGTAAAGGGTCAAGAGCCCAACTAAAGCAAACACTAATCACTATGATGGTAACATCAAACAAAACAATAAAACATCATGAGTGAATAATGAGTGAAGCTGTGGATTTGTTTATTTCAGTTGATTTCATCGAAGGCTGTGTCTGGAAGTCAGTTGTATGTTTGGAGAAGGTTCTTATAACAGAAATCTGTCAGCTGGGCGTGCACTCATGAGCTCATCATGTGAGAGCACTGTGATATCTCTGTGATAGCGTTGAGAAACAGGAAGTAGAATGTCCCCCAGCGACTGATATTTGAACTGCCTCCTCTCAACCTGCTCAACATTTTGAATTCACAATGATCTCATATATTACTCTCACTGTGAGGATCACCGTATGAGAATGGTGTGATGTCACTGTGATCATCGCGTGATCTCACGTGTTGACTGGGATTTGCACTTAATTTTTTTGAGTAGATTCTATCCTATATATTGAGTAAAGAGTACCTAAATTTTACAGCTATGACAAACTAAAAGAAATTAAGTAATGTCTACCTAATATTTTTCATTAAATTACATAACTAATTACTTATAAAAACTGAGTAACATTAACTCTATTGTTAGTAGGCAACAGTTCATCGCTGTAAAACCCAACAAGTTAGGGTAACAAACCGTTTGAGTAAACCGATTGCCTTAAAACATTTAAGTTTTTAAAACTAACAATTATGAGTGCTCTGAACTTATTTCAGTCAGACACCTACAGAAGATCTTATTGAGAATTAACTAAGGTTTAGATGTTGATTTATTGTTTCAATTGAAGCAACCATGTTAGAGATCAGTGTCTGCTTTAGTTGGGTTCTTGACCTTTGACTTATGTGTTAGATGGTTTTTTTTTTCTTTGGTTGTTGTAACCATGTGTTCCTCGAGCATATTTGTTACAGCTCCAAACCCAGAGGAAATGATCGGTAGTTGGTTGTCATATATTTATAATGACAATCATCTGTAAGTGAACTGATCTCATTGAGAGTAAACGCAGACTCGTTGTGTGTCTAATCTCTGGTTAAATGAATGTTGCATTGATTACAGTAAAAGTGTTTGTTACAGTGTTAATTCATTTGTTTGTTGTTGTTCATTTGTTTATTTAACAGTAGGGGTGAACAATTAATCTAAATCACAGTATAGCCTTCTGTAATTTTCAATTCATGAGATGCAATATTTGTGCAAGGCAAAATGTGTGTCAAAATAGCATTTTAAGTTAAATATTGTGCACTGTAAAAAAAAAAAGTTGAGCCAACTTAAAATTTTAAGGCAACAAACTTCAGCAGATTTTTGAGTTTTCTCAACTTGTTGTTTTAAGTTTATACAACAAAAATTTGAGAATCTCCCACAAAAACAAGTTGAGCAAACTCAAAAATCTGCTGAAGCTGGTAAAAAATGTTTTTTTAAGTTAGCTCAACTTTTTTTTTTTTTTTACAGTGTGGTGCTTCAAAGATGTTCTGGCCTACACATCATATTCTACAGATTTAAAGAGATAGTTGACCTAAAAACGAAAGTTATGTCATTAATTACTCACCCTTGTGTCATTCCAAACCCACCACCACCACCACCACCACGACGACGGATGATGATGAGTTGGAGGAAAAGAATATTTGAATGAAGTTTGAGCACAAAAAATATTCTCACATCTTTGTGAAATTATTGTTGAACCACTGATGTCACATGGACTATTTTACCGATGTTCTTTATATGTTTCTGGGTCTGGGAACATTTCAGTTGTGTTGCTGTCTGTGAAAGGATCAGAAAGCTCTCGGATTTCACCAAAAACGTTATTTTTTTGTTCTGAAGTTGAAAGAAGGTCTTACAGGTTTGGATTGACATGAGGATGAGTAATTAATGCCAGATGTTTCATTTTTGGGTGAACTAACCCCTTTAAAATTAAAATCTTTGTTTGGTATAAATCCTTGCAAAAATCACACCACGATAATTTAAATATGTTTTTCAGTGAAAATTTGTATAATTGTGTAAAAATTATAATTCCTTCAATATCACAAATCATATCACAATTGCAATATCAGTCAACATAATTGCTATTAGATTTTTTTTTTTTTCCAAAATTGTTCAGCCCTATTTAACCGGGAAAATTGACAGTTAATCTTGGTTAATGTTAATTTCAGCATTTACTAATGCATTTATAAAAATCACGTCATGTTTTTTAACATTGGTAAATGCACTGTGCACTAACATGAACAAACAATGAATAACTGTATTTTTATTAACCAACATTAGCAAAGATTAATACATGAATTTAATAAATGTATTGTTCATTTTTCATTCATGTTAATTAATACATTACAATAAGGTATCATTTGTTAACATTAGTTAAAGTGTTACCAGTTCATTATACAAATAGATGTATTTGGCACACGTAATGAGATGACAGACAGAGACACTCTCTCACCATTTAATTAGCTACATGAAAAAGTAACACATCATTCTGCCTAACATCTCCTTTTGTAAGTGATAAGAATCAAAATAAAGGTAAGTGATGAGATGCTTTGGATAAACTATTTTATTCAAAACATAATGTCTTAAAATAGCCTACCGTATAGGGCTATGATAACCAAAACAGTCCTGAGCTAGATCAAGCTTTGATCTCTGTAAAACAAACTATCACTGAAAGCGACACTGACTCTGGTTTTTCATGTTTAATACAGTAAAGCTGCTTGATTTAAGGCTATCTATTGCATAAAGTACTATATAAATAAACATGATGTGACCGGACTTTACTTGAGTACTGAACTGCAGAGCTCATGCAAACGTCCACGTCTTTATAATCAGATGCATTTTTAACTGCTGCTTTCACACTGCTGTCAGTTTTTGTTGTGTTTATTTTGTTACTGAGAGGAATGCGTGCAATATATATTTACATATTCATCAAACGCCGCTCAGGTTCGGGTGTGTCTTCTCTTGAATTGCTTCCAGGAGAGCTGAATTACAGTCTTGCGCTACAGCGCCACACTGGTCGAACCGCAGTATTGCAGGCTCTTGCATTAGGTCATGTGAGATCAAATGATTACTCGACAACAAAAATATTTGTCGACAATTTTTTATTGTCGATGTTGTCGATAATGACGACTAATCGTTTCAGCCCTACTTTCAAGCTGAATTTCATCTGTGATCCCTTTCCCCATCGACCGCTGTCACTCAATCAGTGATAGCTGGTATATTCAGGAGAGGGCTTGTACTATACTGCAGTGTATCATGGCCTGTTGCGAGTTGTGAATTAATGAACAGTCCTTATGTGCAATGACAGCAGTGTGTTTGTGGAAGCTGTTATACAGGGTTCCTTTCTATATAGGACTGTGGACTGAATGCCACAAAATCGATTTGTATGAGCTGCAGTACCTACACTGTAAAAAATTGCTGTAAAAAAACGGCCATATTCTGACAGTAACATCCTGTTTTTTCATTACAACAGTAAAATTCCGTAAAAAATAATGAATTCTGGGTAATATTTGTTGTTTCGAGAAAGTATCCTTCTGCAGTCCTGTGAAGTAACAGCGCTCAGAGTCGACACTCAGAGGCTGTGTTTCAAATCACACCCTACACCCTCATTCACTATTCCCTACATGAGTTTACTAATATAGTCCACCTGACAGAGAGAATGAACACTAATGAGTGAATTCAGCCAATGATGAACAGCTGTTGTGAACAATCAGAATCACTGGAGAAAAGAGAAAAATGAATGATCAGCCACAGCCTTAGATGAAATCAACTGAAATAAAACAGCAGAGGATGATTAAACAACTCCACAAACAGCATTACAGTTTGACTTTATTTCTGCCACATATCTATAAAATTACTTGAGAATTAATAGACATTTAGATACTTTATTGAAAATGTTTTGTGTGACCTCACCATTATGGCGATCAGTGTTTGCTTTAGTTGGGCTCTTGACCCTTGACTTCTCAATGTTAGATTTTTTTTGGTTATTATAATTGTGTTAGTCAAAAGCATGTTATAACAAAAAAAAAATTTTTTTTAGATTGTAGTTATCACGAAGCTGCCTGCTTCTCTGACCTTACTCAGTTTTTAATGAAGTGTTGTGGCTTTTTAAAAAAAATTAGTTTCATGTTCTGAGATGTGCTATGATAGTACAAAACAATCTATTATGATAAATTATAAAACATCTTATTCACAAAACCTTCAGTACTACGGCATATTTAAGACACATACAGACATCAAGAATCAGTGTATGAATCGCAACAATGGTGAGTCAAAATCTTTATGCTGCAATGCATGCTGGGTACCAGCACAATACAAAACTCACCCATGACTCCTAGCATGCATTGCGACATGTATAAATTATGCCACTGAATTGTCCTCTTATTTTCTCTAATTCTTTCTATTTGCTTTTATAATTGCTTTTGTTTTTGTGTTGAGTTTTAGTATGTTTTTGATGTTCAGAGTTGATCTATTTATTTATTTTGGTTGATAGTCACCACTATTGAGATTCATACGCTGATTCTTGAGGTGTGTGTTTCATAGCACTTTGGAACTTTTTTTTTTTAAATTGTCAGTAATGTTTTTAATAATCTTACATAAACTAGGGCAAAATAATGAGCAGACTGTTATTACATCATCACTTTGGTAACAGAAGAGACGCTGGAGAATAAAAAAATCAATGAATATAATGTTTAATGATGGTTATGTCTTTAGCATAACATAACTAACAATATTACAGATTTAGTTTTGGTTCTTTTTGCCATAACACGTGTTTTAAAACACGTTTACAACAACCAAAGAAAAGTTAATGTTAAAAAGTCAAGATTCAAGAGCCCAACTAAAGCTAACACTGATCGCCATCATGGTAGTTAAAAAACAACTTGCATTTCTGTGAACTTCTGACAGAAATAGCATCAGTCTGGTTAGTAATGTGTCAAGTAATGCTGTTTTAGGAGTTGTTTAATCAGATATTGAGAGATTTAATGTCTTCTTTATTTCAGTTGATTTCATCTAAGGCTGTGGCTGAAGTCAGTTGTAGTTCTTGTGTTTCTCTTTCTTCAGTGATTCTGCTTGTTAACAGCAGCTGTTCATCACTAATGATTAATCATCACTTAAGTAATCACAGAATTATCTCATTAACTTCACTGATTCATTGTTACTCTAACACTCTGTAGTGTGCACACATTACAAGTGTTCATTTAAAACTGAGTCGTGGACTTTAAAGGGTTAAATATGTAAGAAGAGAAAAAAACAGCATGAAATGTAATTTAACAGCAATAAACTGTAATTAATTTACGGCAACAAACTGTAGAAAAACAGTAACTTACTGGAAACCGTGCTGCCAGTAGATTACCGTTAATTCAAAGAAAAACAGCAATTTACTGTAAAATGTAACAGTCAGATTAACCAAACTAAAAAAAGTTATTTTTACTGAAATATTAGTGTTTGCAGTTTTATACTAAGACATATATGTTCTCAGTGGACTCAAATGATATAAGTTCACATTACTAATGCCATATGAATACCAATATTTGAAACTCGAACTGTTTGAACCAATTGGAGCAAAGTTCATTTCCATGGTAGTATAACAGTAACAGGCTGTAAAAATGAAAAGCTGTAAATTAATGGTCAATTTTTTTACAGTGTAGCTACAATTAATTAGCAGCATAATAGCAGACAAAGTCAGAATGTAACATACATGTTAATAGTTGGATTTTAAAACTATTCATTTACATAAGAAACATCTAGCTATTTATACTCAGATCTGTAATATGGTCTGGAATTTTGAAATGGAAAATGTGTAAGAACCCTGGTTTTAGTATTCAAAATTGTTCTTGGTCTCAAGACCACTTTTTTAAGGTCTTTCTCGCCTTGGAATTGACCAAATTTTTGCTTGATCTGGACTCCATGCCAGTACACTCTGGTATGAGTTATGACTTGTCGTCTGTTTAAAGTAATCCTGTTTGAGTAATCAAATATTAGCATATGGTGAATAATAGTTTATGTTCAATACAACTTCTTCACCAGAATAACTACAATATGAAAACTGTGACTAAGCACAACCTATGCTAGCTAAATAATCACTTATCATTCTACAGGTGCATCTCAGTAAATTAGAATGTCGTGGAAAAGTTAACTTATTTCAGTAATTCAACTCAAATTCGGAAACTTGTGTATTAAATAAATTCAATGCACATAGACTGAAGTAGTTTAAGTCTTTGGTTCTATTAATTGTGATGACTTTGGCTCACATTTAACAAAAACCCACCAATTCACTATCTCAACAAATTAGAATACTTCATAAGACCAAAAAAAAAAAAACATTTTTAGTGAATTGTTGGCCTTCTGGAAAGTATGTTCATTTACTGTATATGTACTCAATACTTGGTAGGGGCTCCTTTTGCTTTAATTACTGCCTCAATTCGGCGTGGCATGGAGGTGATCAGTTTGTGGCACTGCTGAGGTGGTATGGAAGCCCAGGTTTCTTTGACAGTGGCCTTCAGCTCATCTGCATTTTTTGGTCTCTTGTTTCTCATTTTCCTCTTGACAATACCTGGTGAGGTCTGGTGAGTTTGCTGGCCAGTCAAGCACAACAACACCATGGTCATTTAACCAACTTTTGGTGCTTTTGGCAGTGTGAATAGGTGCCAAATCCTGCTGGAAAATGAAATCAGCATCTTTAAAAAGTTGGTCAGCAGAAGGAAGCATGCAGTGCTCCAAAATGAGCTTCTCCACCCTTCCTCCAGACTCTAGGACCTTGGTTTCCAAATGAAATACAAAACTTGCTCTCATCTGAAAAGAGGACTTTGGACCACAGTCTGGACAACAGTCCAGTTCTTCTACTCCTTAGCCCAGGTAAGACGCCTGTGGTTCAGGAGTGGCTTAACAAGAGGAATACGACAACTGTAGCCAAATTTCTTGACACGTCTGTGTGTGGTGGCTCTTGATGCCTTGACCCCAGCCTCAGTCCATTCCTTGTGAAGTTCAGCCAAATTCTTGAATCGATTTTGCTTGACAATCCTCATAAAGCTGCGGTTCTCTCGGTTGGTTGCGCATCTTTTTCTTCCACACTTTTTCCTTCCACTCAACTTTCTGTTAACATGCTTGGATACAGCACTCTGTGAACAGCCAACTTCTTTGGCAATGAATGTTTGTGGCTTACCCTCCTTGTGAAGGGTGTCAATGATTGTCTTCTTGACAACTGTCAGATCAGCAGTCTTCCTCATGATTGTGTAGTCTAGGAAACCAAACTGAAAGACCATTTTGAAGGCTCAGGAAACCTTTGCAGGTGTTTTGAGTTGATTAGCTGATTGGCGTGTCAACATGTTCTAATTTGTTGAGATAGTGAATTGGTGGGTTTTTGTTAAATGTGAGCCAAAATCATCACAATTAAAAGAACCAAAGACTTAAACTACCGCAGTCTGTGTGCATTGAATTTATTAAATACACGAGTTTCACAATTTGAGTTGAATTACTGAAATAAATGAACTTTTCCATGACATTCTAATTTATTGAGATGCACCTGACTTGTAGTGTTAATCCTTGTGAATGTAATTTTTTCTTTTTCCTTTCAGAATGCTCACACACACTGACAGGGAGCCAGGATTTTTACCCTATGAAGAGGGTTGCCAAATGCAGAGTTATTAAGGTGAAATATAATACCACTCAAATACTACGTAAGCTACATAATGTTCCTGATGAAAAGGGCTGATCATTTTTCTGTTATTTGTGTAATTGTCTTGAAAAAGTATTGGTGATTTGTAGAACTGCTAAGCATAGCAAATATTTAAAACTGAAAAAAATCTCACTGTTTTTAGGGGCAAAATGGAAGCAGGTGGAGTGGGATCCATGCAGACTATGGTATGTACGACTTCTCATGTGTAACACATAGTCAATTAGTTTGAACAAGTACAAACGACTGACCTATGTTAGTTAGTACATTTCTAAGTTTGTCTAAATAGCAGTTAAATGGGTGGTCAGTACTTGCTCATATATCTTAATATAGCCAACACAAAATGTCTTAGTAAGGTGTTAGGCCACTACGTGCCCCCAGAAGAGCTTCATGCTCTTTGACATAGATTCTCTAAGTCTTTGTACTCTACTGGGGGCAGGAGGATGGAGCTCCATTCATCCAAAAGATATGCTTTCATTTGGTGTTTTGATGATGGTGGTGCAGAGTTAAAAAATCTGAAGTTGTTATGTTGGATCTTGGTGGCCCAACACCTTACTAAGACACTTTGTTGTTTTTTCCCCTTAATTTGTCAGTCTGCAGTGTATCTTATTTGCCACTAACACCTACTACAATTGCATGCACACTAGGGCTGAAACGATTAATCGTCATTATCGACAACGTCGACAAATATTTTTGTTGTCGAGTAATCGTTTGATCTCACATGACCTAATGCAAGAGCCTGCTGTAGAGCAAGAATGTAATTCAACCCTCCTGGATGCAATTCAAGAGAAGAAGACACACCCGACCCTGAGTGGCGTTTGATGAATATGTAAATATATATTGCGCGCTTTCCTCTCAGTAACAAAATAAACACAACAAAAACTGACAGCAGTGTGAAAGCAGCAGTTAAAAATGCATCTGATTACAAAGACGTGGACGTTTGCATGAGCTCTGCAGTTCAGTACTCAAGTAAAGTCCGGTCACATCATGTTTATTTATATAGTACTTTATGCAATAGATAGCCTTAAATCAAGCAGCTTTACTGTATTAAACATGAAAAACCAGAGTCAGTGTCGCTTTCAGTGATAGTTTGTTTTACAGAGATCAAAGCTTGATCTAGCTCAGGACTGTTTTGGTTATCATAGCCCTATACGGTAGGCTATTTTAAGACATTATGTTTTGAATAAAATAGTTTATCCAAAGCATCTCATCACTTACCTTTATTTTGATTCTTATCACTTACAAAAGGAGATGTTAGGCAGAATGATGTGTTACTTTTTCATGTAGCTAATTAAATGGTGAGAGAGTGTCTCTGTCTGTCATCTCATTATGTGTGCCAAATACATCTATTTGTATAATGAACTGGTAACACTTTAACTAATGTTAACAAATGATACCTTATTGTAATGTATTACCCAGTCAACACGTGAGATCACGCGATGATCACAGTGACAACACAACATTCTCATACGGTGATCCTCACAGTGTGAGTAATATGTGAGCTCATTGTGAACTGAAAAAGATGAGTGGGGTTCTTATTTCTGTCAGACATCTACAAAAGCGCTTATTGAGAATTAACAGAGATTTAGATGATGATGTTTTATTGTTTTGTTTGACGTTACCATCGCGGTGAGTAGTATTTGCTTTAGTTTGGCTCTTGACCCTTGACTTTACAACATTGTATTTTTTGGGGCTGCTGTAACTGTGTTTGTAAAGCACACTTGTTATGGCAAGGAAACCCAAAAAGAGATTGCAATCAGGTGATATTGGTTTGTTATTGATGACAACAACACGGTCATCACCTACATTCAATATGCTGTCTTGGTGAGGTTTTATTAATCTAAAGTTTCTAAATATAATAGCTCCGTGATTATTCAGCATATGATCCAGCAGTCTCATAATAGTTTACAAAGGATTATATAAGCATCAAACATTATTAACTACCCTCTCATTTAAACAAAGAGAGACATCAAGAATCAGTGTATGAATCTCAACAATGGTGACAATCAAAAGCTTCATGCTGCAATGCATGCTGGGTACCTAGTCTCTGTGCAGTGAGTGCACTTTGACCTCACATTAGTATGAGCACACAGTGAGGGCGCTGTGAGGTTACACTTTTAGCTCACTGCTACCTCACATTGTGACCTCATCACAAGTATCCTGTGAGCTCACAGTGACATCACTGTGAGATCAAATTGTTGACTGGGTAATTAACATGAATGAACAATGCACAATACATTTATTAAATTCATGTATTAATCTTTGCTAATGTTGGTTAATAAAAATACAGTTATTCATTGTTTGTTCATGTTAGTTCACAGTGCATTTACCAATGTTAAAAAACATGACTTGTGATTTTTATAAATGCATTAGTAAATGCTGAAATTAACATTAACCAAGATTAATAAATGCTGTAGAAGTATTGTTCATTCTTAGTTCATGTTAACTAATGCTAACCAATGAACCTTATTGTAAAGTGTTACCAATTAATTGTATAATAATTGTAATTACATAATATGCTTTTCTAAAGCTGAATTGACCTTTATGTTAGAATATGTATAACTTAATATTTTAACTAATTGCAAAAGCTGAATAATCAATCAAAGTCTACTGATTAATCAGTGGAATAATCGATGATTAGTCGATTGATCGTTCTAATAATCGTTAGATTAATCGATTATCAAAATAATTGTTTGTTGCAGCCCTAATTTCAACAATACTATGCAAAGCAAGATAAAAACATGGTTAGACAAAAAGAAGGATTGAGAACGGGGTGTAGGGAGGCTATAGGGAGAGTCAGGAAAAACAAAGAGGAAGGCTAAGTGTTTTGGGCAGTGAGAGAGAGTAAGGTGAAACAAAAATAAAGAACAGAGCAACAGTGCTTACTTGAAGACAGTGAAGCTTTAGAAGAAGCTCTTAAAAGAGCTGTTGGTTTTCATACAAAGGTATGCACTAGGTGGAGGTAACGCTAACAGGGAAGGGTGGTGTGTAAGAACAGGAGCTGTTGGACAAAGGAAAACAAAACAAAATCAGTTAACTCTCTTGCAGCAAGGCTTGCTGGCAGTGGCGGTTCTACATTGAATTACTCTCCGGGCGAGACCCCCTCTGAGCGCCTCCCCCTGCCCCCATCCGAGAAATTTTTTTTTTGCACAAACAGCCATGTTTTACTATAACAATATAAGTGTAAGACAAGCTTATATTTCTCAATTGCACAAATCCTTCAACAGAACATTTGAAAAACACAATTCTGCACAAAACAGTATAAGTTATCAGAACTTAAATAAATATACTCTGTATACATAATAAACACTCTGTGTTTATTTGGCACTCGACAATCAACAGATTTCCCATCCCCCAACACTGTCACTCACGACCAGAAGTCAAGACTAAACCAATTCGCTTCCACATAATCGTTTTGTATTACCTATTTTTATTAGCCATTTCACACAATTCAGAAAAAACAAAAACGTGCAAATTATAGGCCTGTGTTTTAATATTATGAATGAAATGTGCGTTATTTGGAAGAAAGTCAAGGTGTGACTGACTTTAGCCCACTTGTCCCACTAATGGAGTAGCCCCCCTCCCCTTTCCACTTCTCACACAGCTTCTGTGCACGGTACCTTCTCAGCAAGCAGGGGCGCCAATTTGCCAATTCCCCGCACAGTTATAGGATAAATAATAGAAAACCGCTTAGCAGCGCAGATGATTTTTTATTTTTTTTTCCAAGTGCTTGTGCCACCCCCGACGTGTCATGAAAAAATGCCGCTACGGGCGACTGACCGGTTCGCCCATGCCTAAAACCGCCACTGCTTGCTGGATTAGTCATATTATACATGCACAACTGCAACAAAATAAAGAAGCCCAGTCAACAATTTGATCTCACAATGATGTCACCATGAGCTCACAGGATACTCGTGATGCTTATACTAATGTGAGGTCAAAGTGCACTCACTGCACAGAGACTAGGTACCCAGCATGCATTGCAGCATGAAGCGTTTGATTGTCACCATTGTTGAGATTCATACACTGATTCTTGATGTCTCTCTTTGTGTTTAAATGACACAGTAGTTCAAAATGATTGTGTCTTATCATGCTTTTTAAATCCTTCTTAAACGATTATAACATTGCTGGGTCCAATACTGTATAACCACAGAGCTATTATTAAAAACTTTAGATTAGTAACTCCTCACAAAGACTGCATACTGAATTTAGGTGACGGTAGCATCGTTATCATCAGTAACAAACCAATATCATCTGGTTGCAGTCTCTTTTTGGTTTTCCTTGCCATAACAAATGTGCTTTACAAACACAGTTACAGCAGCCCCAAAAAATATAATGTTATAAAGTCAAGGGTCAAGAGCCCAACTAAAGCAAACACTACTCACCACGATGGTAACGTCAAACAAAACAATAAAACATCATCATCTAAATCTGTTAATTCTCAATAAGCGCTTTTGTAGATGTCTGACAGAAATAAGAACCCCGCTGAGTTCACAATGAGCTCATATATTACTCACACTGTGAGGATCACTGTATGAGAATGGTGTGATGTCACTGTGATCATCGTGTGATCTCACGTGTTGACTGGGAAGTAATTGTGATGCTGTTATTGCACAATGCATATTCAGCATGTAAACTGCATGAATTAACAGTTGATCAGAATTCATAGAAATGAGTGACATATATTGTTTAGCTTATAGAATAATTCTCTAATTACTGCAAGTATATGACAATTTTAAGCAGGACTGCATAACAGAACAGAAAGTACACTGGACGCAGAGAAAGGATGTAACTTTAATGCAAGTGCACATAACATATCAACGAGCAGGGGGGTTTACAAAATTAAAAAAAATGCGCTGGGCAAATAAATAACTGTAATTCTATATAAGATTTTGATTACAGGGCAAAACATAAAAAAAAAAAAAAACCTGTGACAATTCATTTACTGACGCGCTTTATGAACAGTGCTAAAACCGCCAGTGCATATTAGGCTACTATTTTATTTAAACAGAACACAATAATAATATTATTACTATTATTCAATTTTTTTTTATTTTTAAAATTGTTATATTTAAAAAAAAAATCACAGTCCACACATGCAAATATGACGTTAGCTAGACACTAGCTAAGTCACATCAGGATTTCTTAAATGACCGCGCTCGAAGAAAAAAAATATGGTTTAAATTATGACCCAACCGGGCCGAGACCTGTTCTTAGGTTGCGTCCAGGCACTGACCTGTCTGTGGCCTAATATGGTGATGTCATATTGCTAAAGTTACAATAAAGACCTAATATCGACACAAAAATCTTAAGCTTACCTTGCGCGGGGATTTTTGGAGAATGCACTAAATCGCTTCTATTTGGTCCGTAGGGACTTGTTGGCATTGAGAAAATGATCGCCCCTGCTGGTACTCTATTGGTAGATTCACCTTCATGCATGCGTGTAATTTTCACGCCTAGAGGAGGCAAAGAGTGACACTTACACGCATCCTCGAGTGGACCAGCGTGTCTTCTACACACATTGGTGTGAAAAAAAAATAAACCAAACAATATTTTAAACTTTTTTCATAAATAATCAAAGCTAGTGTGTCGATTTAATTAAAAATCCATATGTTCTATATTTTAGAATATTACATAATTCATCAATGCCATTTTATAATACACCAACCAATCATGATCTGGCGCAAGTTCAAATTCCATTGGTCAATAATGTCAAGTGGAGCAGTCATTTTCCATTTTTATTCATAAATCGGTAGAAAACGACATGGGACAGACAAGCTTATTTGTGGAGCGATCTGGATCTGCAGTTTGTCTCATTTTATAAATCAAATTACATAACTTAGAAAATAGATGCTGAATGACTACAAGAGCACTGCACAAAACAAAGGTAGCAATAATGGCAATCACTAGGCTATTCAATTCACTTATATTTATGCATGATATCCTACACTGTTTACTATTCCATGAAACTCTCATAGTTAATTATGCAGCCAAAGTGCCACCTACAGGCCTGTTATGTGAAGTGTAGGCTGGCGAATACCGAATAAAAGCAAATTTCTTAAAAAAAATAAAAATATGACCGCAAGCTTTTGAACAGTAGTATATATTGTTACAAAAGTTACATTTTAAATAAATGCTGTTCTTATTAAACTTTTTATTCATCAAATAATCCTGAAATCAGCATTGCATAAAATGCATTTTAAAGTATATTAAAATTTTGATCAAACAAATGCAGGCTTGATGACCTAAGTGACTTATTGCAAAAATATAAAATATTAATGTATCCAAACTTTTGAAATATATATTTTGTCCCTCACATTGCCCCCTTTTTGTTTACATTTGAGCCCCTGCCCCTGAGGAACTCTCTGCACGTCTCTGTTCAGGTGCCACGGAACACACTCTATTTTATGGATTAAAAATAAAAGAGTAACACAATTTAAAGTAAGGTAGTAAATAAGTGTAGAATAGCACTGTCTGTTTGCTTATGTGCGTCAATCTGCGTGTAAATGGTGAGAGATGTTCAGGCAGGTGAAAAGCATTTGGTTAATGATGAATATTGACCTATGGTGCGTCCTGTTGCCGAGCTCCACCTTGATGTAATGATTGACAGGTAGGGGGCGGGGCGTGCTCAGCTCAGAATGCATTTTCAAATCCACAATGACTTAAACTATATTCATCGCGGGGTATTTAATGAAAATGCAATTGAAACGTCATATATGTAAGTGTCAATGCATTTAAGAAAAATAAAAGACATTTAAATCACCATTTTGCTCCCCTTTTGCTGCACCTTTGGCTCAGAATGCATTTTGAAACTCTCATTGAATTTTGCTGCAATTATCACGCAGTATCACGATGAAAATGGGTCCACTGATGATCTCTTTGTTAAGTGCTTTACTACATGCACGTGTGCTATAGCTGATGATAAACTGCAACGATTTGAGTTAAAGTCATGTTTTTAGTAACTTTAATATTACAAGTTAAATGATTGCAGTTTTATATTAAGAAATGTTCCTTCTTAATAAAATCGAATGAAATAAGTTTACCAAATGTTTGTACACCATCATAAACAATTTTACAGCATGCAAGAGTTTGTTGTATTTTTACAGTACAATTGTAATTATTGATTTACAGTCTTACTGGCAACCAAAATTGCCAGTAAGTTACTGTAAATTTTACAGCAATTTTTTACAATGCAGTTTTAATGAACCAAAAACTAAGCATGTCTTTTTCAGTAAGGGGAAAATCCATAGGTCTTTCATTTATTTGTGTTACACCTCGGATAGCCTACAGGCCATGTCTTATTTGTTTTGTTAATAATATTTCGATTAAAAGATGGGGGAAGATGTAAAGATCAAACATTAATGATAAATAAGAGCTACACATGCTGAACGTCATCGACATCTTTTCTTGTTAAATGTGCGAGAGTGGATTTTGAACCATAACACTGGTGTTAATTAATATTTAGAAACAGGTTATTTTCTTTTCAAAGTAAAATTGCGCATGCCCCCTCACTTGTGTTCTGGCGCTGACCCTAATTGAGGAATTCACATTCTGATGTCCTAAAAACAGACTTCAGTGTACTGTATCCTAACTGCCTGAGCTTAATCAGACTTCTTTTTTTAAAAATCTGTGCTTCTCATCTGTTCTGCAGTCTATGGGTAGCGCAGCGTCACCATACAGATTTAACAACGTGCACAGCTAAATAAAACAGGCTGGGTGCTGATTAAAATTTCTGAAATAAATATTTCTGCGAAACGCGTTAGGTTGCACAGAAGAAAGCCCGATCTAGGACCTGTCCCGTACAGCAGCACAGGACTATAGGTGCGTTCACGCTGTAACGGTCTCCCTATGAACACCCTAGAGAGGCGAACTACAAGATAATTAGAGGGAGGGACCCACCGACCAAACTTGCTTTTAAACAAACAAATCAAACACCAAATTTGAAAGATCAGGAAAAATATATTTACATAAACAAAACCCATCCAAAGAAATCAAAATAGCAAACAAAAGGAAAAATACACCCTACCACAATACTAGCTCTGACTTTTAGGAATGCAGTTGAAAGAAAAAGAAAACCTTATATGACCATTGTCATGTAGTTTGTAGAGTGATCCCTATGAGGTATTGCTTAGAGTCAATTGTCCCGTGCAGTGATGAAATGTCCCGTAAATGAAGTAATCCAAAGAAGTAGTTAATCCAAAAGAACCCCAACCGCCGAACAATGAAGTGAGGCCTTGAATACCGCTGTCCTCTGGATATTGATTGAGCTTAAAACCACAGTTTCTCAATCTGACCTCTTGTGCCTTGGGTGAACCATGAGAGAAAAAAACATACTCACTTCTTCTCCCCTCTTACCTGGCTAAATACTGAGGAGCAGGCTACCTAGCTCCCCTAGAGCACGGGAGTAGAATGACATACAAAAAAAACATGATAACCAAACTCTGGGTGGTTACATACCTCCTCCCTCAGTGGAAGATTTAACATACCCATGACAAAGCTTCAGGTGTTGAACATGATATGTATCAAAAGTATCTGGATTAGACACAAGAGAGACTTGATAATTAACTGGGCCCAATTTCTTTACAATCTTGGCGGGACCTTTCCACCTAGGGGACAGTTTTGCCATAAAACCATCATCTGCTCTGGACAGGGGATGAGTTCGTACCCATACCATGTCTCCAACTTGGAATTGAGTTGGTTTGTGACGTTGGTCGTAGTATTTCTTCTGTTTAGTCTGAGCTCGTTCTACATTCTCCCTCACCAAGCTGACGAGTTCCTTCTGCCTTTCCAATATAGGGTAGGCTGGGCTGTCAGGGTCAGGCAACGGTTGAAGGGCTCTTTCCATCGGTCCTTTCAGTTTACGTCCTAATGCTACTTCTGCAGGTGTAAATCCGTGCTTTCATGCCAGGCGGAGTTAATGGCATATCTGAATGCAGCCAACCACTTATCCCACTGTCGGTGTTGATCCCCCACATAAGACGCAATCATTGTTTTCAAGTTTCTGTTGACTCGTTCCATTAGATTTGTCTGAGGGTGGTAGGCGGTGGTTAATTTTTGAACTACTCCCCATTGTTTGCATACTAGGTCGATAAGATGAGAGGTAAACTGTGTCCCTCTATCCGATACAAGATGAGCTGGAGTTCCCCATCTGGTAAAGATTTCCTCTATTAAGATTTTTGCAATGTGAGGTGCTTTTGCAGTCCTCAAAGGAAACAACTCTACCCATTTGGTGAAATAATCAACAACAACTAAAAGATATTCATGTTGCTTGATGCTCTTTGGGAAGGGACCCATGAGATCTACTCCCAACATGAATCCAGGTTCAACTACAGGAGTGCTTTGTAGGAGACCTGAGGTTTTAGTCAGAGATGGCTTGTGTTTTTGGCAGGTTTTACACTCTTTACAACACTTCCACACATCTGCTCTGATGCTAGGCCAATACACTGTCTCAAGGAGCCTAAATAAGGTTTTGAGCTTTCCCAAATGACCACTCAGTGGATTGTCGTGAGCATATTGTAAGAATTGTTGTCTTAGGGTAGAGGGAATGATTAGTTGAAGTTTTTGACCTTTTTTGCCATCAGGTACACTGCGAAATAGCAAACCATTCTCAAGAACATAGTGAACCCTGGCCACATCAAGGGTCTGTTTGCCTGCCTTAGTGACTAAGTCTTGAACTTCATCATCGTGCTGTTGAGCGGTGGCAATTTGTGAGAGGTCGACTGGTAGGTCACATGGCGGTAAAATGGTTTTGGTTGCAGTAGCAATGAGTAACGTGTCTTGAGGAGTGTTGAGACTTCTTGATAGCACGTCTGGTACTACATTGCACTGGCCTTTCCTATATCTCACCGTGAAATGAAAACCTTGCAGTCTTATAGTCCATCGTATGAGGCGTGAGGAGGGTTTCGGATGCTGAAATGCCCAGGTCAAAGCTGCATGATCCGTTATTACTTCAAACAACCTTCCTTCCAGATACTGTCTCCATTTCTCGACAGCCCACACTACTGCCAGACACTCTTTTTCCGATACCGAATAAGCTTTCTCTGCTCCTCTCAGCAAACGAGATGCATAGGCGATTACGTGTTCTTCTCCATCCACTTCCTGGGTGAGAACAGCTCCAACACCAATATCACTGGCATCGGTTTGTACTCTGAAAGATTTAGAAAAGTCAGGGGTGATTAAAACTGGAGCTTGTACAAGGTCTTGTTTAATTGTGTTAAAAGCTTGTTGACATTGCTCCGTCCATTCCCATGAGGCATTCTTCTGTTTCAGGGCATGTAACGGAGCTGCTTTTTCGGAGAATTGGGGAATGAAACGATGATATCATCCTGCTAAACCTAGGAACCTTTGCACGTCTTTGATGGTTTGGGGTATGGGAAATGATTCAACTGCTGAAATTTTGGCTGGGTCATTTTTATTCCTTCAGGTGTCATGATATGTCCGAGGAATGAAAGCGATTTCTGGATAAAGTTGCATTTTTTCAGATTGAGGGTGAGACCTGCTTTATGGAGACATTTGAAAACTTGTTGGAGATGCTGAAGATGTTCTGGAATGGTTTTTGAATAAACAATGATATCATCAATGTATACCATGCAACATTTTCCTCGCACTCCCCGTAGTACCTGTTCCATCAACCGCTGGAAGGATGCGGCAGCGTTTTCAGGCCGAACGGTAGACACAGAAATTCATACAACCCTGCAGATGTGACAAAAGCCGTTTTTTTAATGCTGTCCTTATCCATTTCTAGTTGCCAGTAGCCACTTTTTAAATCTAGTGTACTGAAGACGGTGGATTCATGGAGACTCTCTAGGATATCCTGTATTTGAGGCATGGGGTAAGCATCCAAATGCGTTTTGGAGTTAAGGCCTCGATAATCTATACAGAATCTGGAACCTCCATCTTTCTTCTGAACTATAACCACCGGCGAGGCCCATGGCGAAGTAGACGGTTGGATAATTCCTTTGTCCAGAAGTTCTTGTACTTGTGAATCGATGAATTTCTGCTTCTCCATAGAGACCTTGTAAGCACGTTTTCTTACGGGAACTTCGTCAACCGTTATGATGCTGTGCTTGATGTAATTTGTTCTACCAATCTGCTGAGTGCACACAGTAGACCAATGTACCATAAGATCCTTTAATTCCTTCTGAGTGGTGAGACCTGCATCTGCTGCTTGGGCTAACTTGTGAATCTGTTGGAGAGTTTCGTCATTACAAGTAGACCCAGGTAGTGCAAGGTAGAAATAGGTAGATGATTGAATATCGTGCTGTTGAAAAGGAAAAGTTTTTGGTTCTGGTATTGCAGGCATTCTGTACTCGGCTTTGCGAAAATCCAACACCATCCCGGACTCCAACAGAAAGTCAATTCCTAGAATAACTGGAACAGTTAGATCGGAATCTTGCATAATGAAGAAAGTCACATACACAGACTGTCCTTGAATCTCACACCTCCAACTCACTTTGCCCAAGGAATTTTGTCTCTGCCCATTAGCCAACAGGAATGATTGACCCCCACTAGGTTGACATTCTTCCCGAGGGCTTAACTGCTTCCACAACGATTGTTGAATTAGTGAGAATGTACTTCCAGTGTCAACTATGGCGATGATATAACTGTCTCTGATGATTATGGGAAGGGAGAGGTTCTTGTAGGCGTGATGGTCTGGGCTTTGGTCAAGTAGCACAATTCGATTGCCAGCCTGTGGTAACTTGCGCTGAGGTTCTTGAACAGTGGACGTTTTCCTTTTCTGTTCCTCACCATTAACTTGACTCCAATACCTCCTAGACTCATCAAAGTCTCTTTCAATTTGTGTTCCAATCCTGACTAACTCTCCTACATCCTTGACAGTTCCTCGTAATAAACTGGCGAGTCGCGGATTGCAGTTCCTCAGGATGGATTGTACCACCTCCTTCTCGGACATATCCTTTTTCCATCGTAGACATAAAGCACGATATTGAAAAGCAAAGTCCCTGAAACTCTCTTTAGCACCTTGCTTCCTTTCCAGCAGTTTCCTGGCTGCCACCTCCCGGTAGTCTTCGCTTAAAAATGAGTGCAGGAATCTCTCCTTGAATTGCTTCCATTTGGCCACACTTCTCCTCTCTGCCATCCACCAATCTTTGGCGGTTCCTTTCAGTACAGCTGAGAGGGAGGCTAGAATTTCATCATCCCTGAGTGGACGAACAGCAAGGTAATCTTCACAACGTTCAATGAATGAAACTGGATCATCTTCAAGGGTATTGCTGAAATTGGGAAGTCAAGTTTTACTGGAGGGTTATACTGAATTGCAGACTGGTTGGTTTGGTTATGAACATGGCTGGACGGTAAATTATATGTCAGGTTGCTAGGTGGTGTGGCGCTATCACTAACTAGAGGATCAGTTTTTGGGATTAATGGGGTAGATGAAGATAGTCTCAACCCTTGAAATTTTTGCTCCAATTGCCGATCTCTTCTTTTCAAGCAATCTACCATAGATTGACCCAGGTCCTTGACTAACATATCCATCTGTTGTTTAACCCTTTCACACTCACGTTGAACATGATATGACATCCTATCTTCAATCTTTTTACATTGCTTAACAAACTCGTTACTAGAAACTTGCTCACTCACCATCTGACATATGTCTGCCATCTGGTTTTCCAAAGCTGTAATTCGGTCATTCAGAGCTGTAACTGAAAAGCATGGATTGTGTTCTGTTTCTCCATTTGTTTCCAGTGGTGGTGGTGGAGGAGGAAAAGGAGAGTCATCCTCAGGAACATTATCCATAGCTCTTTCGCTTTCCTCATCAGAGTCAATATATAAGTCACTGAAGGTGTTTATCAAATCTCTCATTGGTTCTCTTCTGGCAGTGAAAGATTCAGAGGTAAAACTTGCACTAGGTATGACTTCATCCCCATCCATTGCAGATGACGATGACGGCGATAGGGCTCTAAGTGACAAAGAAACTGGAAAAAAAAACTCAAGTTAAGAATTTTTTGGCCTGATGGTCCCTGTTTGGGCGCCAATCTGTAACGGTCTCCCTATGAACACCCTAGAGAGGCGAACTACAAGATAATTAGAGGGAGGGACCCACCGACCAAACTTGCTTTTAAACAAACAAATCAAACACCAAACTTGAAAGATCAGGAAAAATATATTTACATAAACAAAACCCATCCAAAGAAATCAAAATAGCAAACAAAAGGAAAAATACACCCTACCACAATACTAGCTCTGACTTTTAGGAATGCAGTTGAAAGAAAAAGAAAACCTTATATGACCATTGTCATGTAGTTTGTAGAGTGATCCCTATGAGGTATTGCTTAGAGTCAATTGTCCCGTGCAGTGATGAAATGTCCCGTAAATGAAGTAATCCAAAGAAGTAGTTAATCCAAAAGAACCCCAACCGCCGAACAATGAAGTGAGGCCTTGAATACCGCTGTCCTCTGGATATTGATTGAGCTTAAAACCACAGTTTCTCAATCTGACCTCTTGTGCCTTGGGTGAACCATGAGAGAAAAAAACATACTCACTTCTTCTCCCCTCTTACCTGGCTAAATACTGAGGAGCAGGCTACCTAGCTCCCCTAGAGCACGGGAGTAGAATGACATACAAAAAAAACATGATAACCAAACTCTGGGTGGTTACAACGCCATATCGTAATAACCGTAATTACAAGATACCAACTTGTAAAAAGCGTTCACGTCCTCGCAGAACTTGTAATTACAACTTGTGAACTGGGAGCTTTCTGAAAGCTACGGCTTGTACCACGTGACCGCTACACCTAACGCGGAACCAAAGAAAAATGCCGGCGCTTTCAAAGAAAGCTATATTAATGCTCTAAAAAAAGAGGAAAATAGATGCATGTATATAGATACTATAATGTACTATAAAAAAACATACCGTGTTCGTACTGTTATTTTGTTGTTGTTCTCAACATTCTTTCGCGGGCTCATTTTGTTGACTGTCGCTATAGAAACAGATAATCCCCAGTTGGAGAACATGAAGCCAAGTACACCCGGCTGCAGCCTGCAGATCGAGGCGGGGCTGCACCTGGGAAGGGGCTGCACGTGTCGCCCCGCCCACAATGATTCTCATTGGTTAGTGGCAATGTATTGACGTCGACGCCGCGGTAAATAGGAAATGCGGTTGAAACAATAGGCCTACATGGTATTAATACTTAATTATATAAAACAAAACTGTGAAACCATTAATTACTTATACCTGGTAAAAATATATAGTATTAAACAATACATTGTAAATTTGTTAATTTTTGAAAAACGTTTCATTATGTACATTTCCAAGCAAGAATCCAAGTACTGCTTTTGACTTGTCACATTGCAATCGCAATGTCAACGAATATAGTTTATTTACAACGTAAGTTTTAAGTTATTTCTATTCATGTGCATTGGTCATTTACCACTTATAAGTTATTTATGGTCGTTTTTTTATTTTAATTTCAGTATATGCTTTACTGTTACATGTATTATTAACATTTAAATAAAAGTTAAATATTCTCAGCAAGTGTCATGTCTTAAGATGTTATTAAAATGAATGGTCACACTTTACAATACGGTTCATTAAACATTAATGTATTAACTAACATGAACTAACTGTGAGCAATACATTTGTTACTGTATACTAATCTTCGTTTACGTTAGTTATTGAAAATGCAGTTGTTTATTGTTTGTTTATGTTAGTTAACAGAACATTAACTAATGTTAGCAAGATTAATAATGTATTAGTAAATGTTGAGATTAACATTAACAAAGATTAATAAATGCTGTATAAGTGCAGTTCATTATTAGTTCATGTCAACTAATGAACCATATTGTTAACAAATTAATAATTTTGGGATTTACTTGACAATGAAAAGCTTATGGTAAAAAAAACAGCATTGTTTGTATATGAATAACATGCCAAGACAATTATTTCCTTGTTATTTATTTAGGTATGAAAGTTTAATTCTGATAAAGAAAGGTGAAATTTGTACATCTGTATATAACACATCTTTTTGTAAATTAAAATCTCTGGTTAAACATTAACATCCTTTACACACTTTCTTCAGAATCGGAATCAGAAAGAGCTTTTATTGCCAAGTATGCTTGTGCATACAAGGAATTTGTTTTAGTGTCATAAGCTTCCAGTTTACAGAGATAACAATGACACACAGACAATAAAAATAAGATGAGAATAAAAAAAAATACACATATCCCAGTCAACAATTTGATCTCACAGTGATGTCACCATGATCTCACAGGATACTCGTGATGAGGTCACAATGTGAGGTAACAGTGAGCTAAAAGTGTAACCTCACAGCGCCCTCACTGTGTGCTCATACTAATGTGAGGTCAAAGTGCACTCACTGCACAGAGACTAGGCACCCAGCATGCATTGCAGCATGACGCTTTTGATTGTCACCATTGTTGAGATTCATACACCGATTCTTGATGTCTCACTTGTTTTTAAATGAGAGGGTAGTTAATAATGTTTGTGTCTTATGCTTTTATAATCCTTCATAACTGATTATGAGACTGCTGGATCCTATACTATATAAACACAGAACTATTTTATTTAGAAAGTGTTAATTAATAAAACCTCACCGAGACTGTATATTGAGCATAGGTGATGGCTGCTTTGCAATCATCAGCAACAAACCAATATCACCTGGTTGCAGTCTCTTTTTGGTTTTTCTTGCCATAACAAATGTGCTTTACAAACACAGTTACAGCAGCCCCCAAAAATATATAATGTTATAAAGTCAAGGGTCAAGAGCCCAACTAAAGAAAACACTACTCACCACGATGGTAACGTATGTTTCAGTTGTATCTTATAACAGAAATCTGTTACCTGGGCGTGCACTCATGAGCTCATCATGTGAGAGCACTGTGATATCTCTGTGATAGTGTTGAGAAACAGGAAGTAGAATGCCCCCCCGGTGACTAATATTTGATCTGCTTCCTCTCAACCTGCTCAACATTTTGAGTTCACAATGAGCTCATATATTACTCACACTGTGATTGTCACTGTATGAGAATGGTGTGATGTCACTGTGATCATCGCGTGACCTCACATGTTGACTGGGATATAAATATAAATAAACAAAAAAATAATAATAATAAGTGAAACATAAATGATTGTAGATACAGCTGTGCAATAGATAACATGGGATGGAATAAAAGGTGATACAGGGATGTACAAGGATGGATGTGGTAGCAAATAAATGTAAGGTCATTGCACATTGTTATTGCATAACTGTTCATAAGTTGGATTGCCTGGGGGAAGAAACTGTTATAATAAATACATGTAATAATAAATACAACAACAGCTGAGTATTAACATTCTGAACACTGCAAGCACATCTACAAAAGTAAGTATACTTCAGCCAAGGAGCTGCGTAAAAGGATAGTTCACCCAAAAATGAAAATTTTGGTCTTTGACTGTACATGTATATACTTCCATAGTATTTTTTCCCCCCAATACAATGGAAGTCAATGGGGACCACCAACTGTTTGGTTACCAGTCATTGTCTTCATCTTTTGTGTGAACTCCAAACACAAAAGACTGAGGCAGCGGCTGCTGGACTGAGGAGGAAGATTGAGGCTGCGGCTGCTGGACCGAGGAGGAAGACCGAGGCTGGATTGGTGGTGAAGCATGGGTGGCAATGTGCTTCAGCAAATTTGGACCATATTTTAAAATGGTGAAATCTGAAAGGGTAAAAAAAGAAAATAAGTTTGTTGAAAATTGCCAAAATTGAACCTTCACTTGTTTGCTCTTTTTGCTCTGGACGGTGGACAGTCGCAAGACAGAATTTTCATCAGCACCATCCATGTGCAAGCACATTTTTTTGTGATTTGAGCAACAAAGACCCAAGGTCAATGTGCGGAATGCAGAAAATGAAGTTTACCTGAGCCTTAAAATTAAACATTCTACTACAAATTCACAAGCAATAAATCAGAAGCATGCACAGTGCATTGATGGCTGGTTCGGCACCATATTAAACTAAAGTGACATAAGCAAAAGACTCACCATGATGTTTCACTGCCCACTGAAAGTGATTTTTGATGTGATAATACATCAGCTGTGGCATACTGGTGTAATTGCAGAATGGGCACTCACTAGTGCAGTTTTTTAGTGCAGGACAGTGGTCCTCCAGGAGCAGGATTTGGCACCTGCTCTAGTGCATATACTGTATAGCAGCATAACAGTACACTGTAAAAAAAAAAAAAAAACGTAATTTTATGGAAAATAACTGTGATTTTTTCAGGTTGTTTTCTTTTATTTTGAATTGCATTCAAAACGCTGTAAAATTATCTCTGAATTAACTACTTGGCTATTATTTTAAGGATTATGAAATTAATGACAAATTACAATAATTTACATTTTTAATACAGAAAAACTACTGTATTTTTATACAGTATATTTTCTGTTTTCTTAAATTACAAACAAATGTATGTAAAATTACAAAAATAATCTGTAATTAATAAAATAACAAAACCGTTAGATGATAAAATGGTCAAATTACTGGCAGCAACAGCTGCCAAACAAAAACCTTAAAATTAAAGTAAAATATCCTTATTTAAATAATCTGACAAACACTGTTATTTTACAGGTATTTACTGAATTTTTATGATCAAACACCTTCACTGAAAAACAAAAGACAAAAAAACGGTCAAATGACTGGCAGCACAGGGTGCCAAACTAAAACCTTTAAATTAAATTAAAATCTCCTTATTTAAACAAGCTGACAACACTGTTAATTTACAGCAATTTCATAAATTATTACAATCAAACACCTTCACTGTAAAATTAACTAATTAACTAATTAATTAATTGAACATCACATGACTGGCAGCAACAGAACATTAAACACTAACAGATCTCTCTAGATCTCAGCATCTTCACTTATTACAAACCAGTCTGACTTTATTTATTTCATACAAAACTTCTTATTGAGAATTAACAGAGGTTTAGATGTCAATGTTTTATTGAAAATAATAAAGTTTGAAATCACCATTGTGGAGATAAGCGTTTGCTTTAGTTGGGCTTCTGACCCTTCACTTTATAATATCATCTTTTCGCTGTCTGCTGTGACTTTGCTAGCGAGAAATTACTTTGGTCATGTAAACCTGGTTACTTATTGATGAAGAGTTAATCATCATGTAGAAGCCTGATCACATGAGTATTGTCACAGAGTATGTTAGCCTTTAATGTTTTTTATTTGTCTTTTTTATGCAGCGTTTTTGTGATGTTATGGTAGTCAGAGACTCATTTTTTTTATTATTATATAGAAATTGTTTTGATTCACAGAAACATCAAGAATCAGCACATGAATCTCAACAATGGTGACAATCAACAAAAAGCTTGTTTTGTGATGATCAGAGATGATCTGAATATTTTGTAGATTGTTACCATTGTTGAGGTTCATATGCAGATTCTTGATGTCTGTGACTCTACGTGCTCTCATCTAAGCAATTTCTTCAAAATACTTTGCAACCCCTAAAGTATCAAAGCACGGCCACTTTTCAAGCAATAAAATTGTAACACTACAGCAAAATGAAATTAATAAATTTAACATGTTCAGACATCTCTGATGAGGCTAGTGAGTTAGGCTACTATACGATGACAAAACCATCATCAGTACGTAAACCACTTCATCTGATCAGAATTTTTCTTGCAGGTTTTGCTGTAACAAATGTGCTTTAGAAACACACAGTTACAGCAGCCACAGAAAAAAATATTGTTTAAAAATTGAAGGGTCAGAAGCCCAACTAAAGCAAACACCTATCTCCACAATGGTGACTCCAAACTTGATTAATTTCAATAAAACATCAACATCGAAACCTCTGTTAATTCTCAATAAGAAGTTTTGTATGAAATAAATAAAGTCAGACTGGTTTGTAATAAGTGAAGATGCTGAGATCTAGAGAGATCTGTTAGTGTTTAATGTTCTTTTGGGATTTAAAGGGTTTCTGTCGTCTGTGTTTTGTAGGGTCAACATTGTGCTGAAGAGTAGAGTCTGTGCTTCAGTCCAGGAGAAGACCAAGAAACAAGATGTTATGCTGAATGTATCTTTATTTAAAAGCAGTAACTGTGGAGTTGTTGATGTAGCGGTAGTTATGAGTTTTTGCACTTATGTTGTTGTTAGATGATGGTTAACTGCAAAAAAAAGTTTCACAGAGAATGTTTCACAATTATAATCCAGACAATACCTGTAAAGTAAAAAAAAACTAAGAAAAAATAGGATGTTGTACCTTAATTTTACAGTTTTTGTTTGGCAGCTGCTTCTGCCATTCATTGACTGTTTTTTTAATGACGTTCTTTAACCGTTATTTCCATTAATGGTAAACGTTTGGCACCCTGTGCTGCCAAGCATTTCACTGTTTTTTTACATTTAATTTTTTTACAGTGTATGTAATATAAAAAACGAGCTCTACTTTCAAGGACTGTTAAACTTAATCATACTTTTTGTTGAATTATTATTATTAAATGTAGTTTACTGTTTATTTTAATAGATGTTTAATTAATAATAATAATAAAATCTAAATATTTTACATTTAATCATTTTATTCACTGAAAAACAAAATAAATTTGTATAGCTATTGTTAATATGAACTTGTCCTATATTACTTCTGCTGGTTCAGTTTTGCCACTGTATTTCTTTTTAAGGGGCTTATTTTGGGAACACTATATCCTAATCATAATCCCACCAAAACCACACACACTAACGTTTCTAATGCTGCCTTCAAGTGCTCTCGGAATTATTTAGTTTCCTAGGTAAACATGAACGATCTTCCATTTCGTAAACACAACTTCAATAGTGAGAATTATCAAATTTCCAATAGAACGTGAAGGCGGCATTAGGTCTGATACTTTTGGGAAACGCAGACCGGGTTATTTTAAAAGCAGATCTTCACACCTTGCGTGACATGGTTGAGTGAGTAAAGTTATGCGATTTTATTTTGAAACTACTTCACATTTCCTTTTAACAACACACTAAACGCCACTTTAGAATTAAAAATTGTAATTAAACAAATTAGACAAGTGATGTAGCTCGCCTGTACTCACCATGCAGCAAGAACAGCGTAAATGAAAAACCGCTAGAATCGACGTTATGAATTGACGCCACTAACCAATGAGAAAAGTTGTAGGCGGGACGAGATGTGCAGCCCCGCCCCAGATACAGCCCCGCCTTGATCTACATCATTACTTTGCCACTAACCAATGAGAAGTATTGTGGGCGGGGCGACACGTGCAGCCCCCGCCCAAGGTGCAGCCCCGCCTCGATCTGCAGGCTGCAGCCAGGTGCTTCTCACATGAACAGCCCCGAGTTGAACGTCACGTGTTGTCATTTCGGAATTACGGTAATTACGATATGGCGTGAACGCAGCATATTGTTTTGCTGAACGAACTGAGGATGATGTCACGGGCTCAGATTTGGTTGGCCAATCGGTGGAAAGGGGTGTGTCATGACCGCCCACAATGGAAAAACTAATTTTGAAGTTGTTTATTCGTTTTCTACCCGTGAACCAAAAAAACGAAATTCGAGCCAAAATCTCGTTTTTTTTTTTTTTAACAAATGAAAAGATGAAAAAACGACCGTTTTCTGGTTTCTGCTTATTTCCTTTCAAAATGAAAAACAAATGATCAAAACGTACACGGACCAAAATGCAATCCCAAGTGTCCTACCCCCAAGTCTAAATGCATTTAGGAAAAACAGCAATTAAATTCTAATTTTGCTACAGTTTTTGCTTGGACATGTTAAACATATCTAATCAATTTGGGTAATACGTTTTCATTTTAATTTTGCAACTTATAAAGCTTTAAAACATGTTTTTAATATGCATATTATAACTAGTGTAGAAAATGGCAAATTTAAATTATATAATTGAATTTTCATTTTCATTTTGCACTAAATGTTGCTCTTATGTATGGGAAAATGTAAATTTAAATTGCCATTTCACATATTGCAATGCCATTTTGCATATTACATTGCAAATTGAATTTTGCTACACATATGCTTCCGTAAATTTTAGCCCCAGTCCAGACCTGGTGAGTCTTCTCTTCTAGGGCCAGAAATAATACCTTATAATAATAAAACTATTTAAAGTAATCTAAAGAGGCATATGCTCAAAAAGCTGTTGCTGTTTCTGGAAACCCATTTGCTTTGACCTCATATCTGGAGTTAATGCATTTATGCTTTTAATGTGTTGTAGCCTGCATATTTAGTATACATACACATTGTATATCTGTGTTTGAGAAAATAAATAAATAAATACTTACTTACGCACTTACTAAATACAAAACAACATGTGGTGGAAAATGTGGCACCAAGAGAGGCCCTTCGGTTTTTTATAGCCCCAGAGCTCTACAGGCCTGTTCATAGGAACAGAATACCCAGTCAACAATTTTGATCTCACAGCGATGTCACCATGAGCTCACAGGATACTCGTGATGAGGTCACAATGTGAGGTAACAGTGAGCTAAAAGTGTAACCTCACAGCCCCCTCACTGTGTGCTCATACTAATGTGAGGTCAAAGTGCACTCACTGCACAGAGACTAGGTACCCAGCATGCATTGCAGCATGAAGCTTTTGATTGTCACCATTGTTGAGATTCATACACCGATTCTTGATGTCTCTCTTTGTGTTAAAATGACATAGTAGTTCAAAATGTTCGTGTCTTCTCATGCTTTTAAAATCCTTAATAAACAATTATGACACTGCTGGGGCCTATGCTGTATAATCACAGAGCTATTATTAAAAGCTTTAGATTAATAATTCCTCACAAAGACTGCATACTTAATCTAGGTGATGGTTGCGCTGTTATCATCAGTAACAAACCAATATCATCTGGTTGCAGTCTCTTTTTTGGTCTTCCTTGCCATAACAAATGTGCTTTTCAAACACAGTTACAGCAGCCCCAAAAAACATAATGTTATAAAGTCAAGGGTCAAGAGCCCAACTAAAGCAAACACTACTCACATTGATGGTAACATCAAACGAAACAATAAAACATCATCATCTAAATCTGTTAATTCTCAATTAGCGCTTTTGTAGATGTCTGACAGAAACAAGAACCCCGCTCATCTTTTTGAGTTCACAATGAACTCACATATTACTCACACTGTGAGGATCACCGTATGAGAATGGTGTGATATCACTGTGATCATCGCGTGATCTCACGTGTTGACTGGGTAGATATTGTTAGGTATACAATTTTGTTTGAATTTGAATTTGAGAAGGAAACAGTGAACTGAATGATGAACAGATAACATATCAGTAAACATCTCAGCACACACAAGCATTTTCTTCAGTCGGTTGTGTTGGTGAGGAACTCTATACATCAGGTAAGATCTTCTTTGTGCTCATGATCCTTTTCAGTCTCCGTAAATCAAATACTGCAGCATGTGCTGATACAGATTGTGGACTGTGATTTGTTGGGTAATTTGGTCTTTGACCAGCTTACACAGGTTAAAATAATAATAATATTCTTAATATCAATACACTTATTATATTTTATTACACCATACAGAGTGCATAATTACAATGGCGTTTTAGTAGCACGTTAAAAAATAAAATAAAAAAATCTAAGATTACAAGAATAACGTTGAAATAACGAGAATGAAGTCAAAGTGTTTTGAGAATAAAGTAAAAATTACGAGATTAATGTTCTAATATTTTGAGAGTATATTCTAGCCTATTGTGCATGCAAATAGCCCGTATTGGGAGCACTGGGAGATATTCCTAAGTCTCAGTTTACACAATCTGTCAGTTTTATAACAAAATACACTGTAAAAACTAAATCATCATCTCTAGCATCCAGTGTAGACCATAGATATGTATCTATGGTGTAGACAGCATCACTGATTATAATGAGTTCTATAGTATTTTGTTGTGCCGCACCGCTGGTGTAGAAACGGTGTAACATTAGTTTTGTTTGTTTAACAGAACTAATCATTGCCTGGGTTATGTACGGTCCGTGTATCATCTGATCATTCGTTTTTTGATTTAATATTGATAGTAGAAAAATGAGAAAACGGCGCCTATTTTCGTTTTTTCGTTTGTTCAGAGAAGCGCTAAAACAAGATTTTGGCTCGATTCTCATTTTTTTGGTTCACGGGGTAGAAAACGGATAACGACTTCAAAATTTGTTTTCCCCTTGTCGGCGGTCATGAGACGCCCCTTTCTGCCGATTGGTCAACCAAATCTGAACCCGTGACGTCATCAGTCTTTCCTCTGTTCCGTTCAAGAAAATAATAGTCCTCTGCTGCTGTATCAGTATACCGATTCTTAAACTGTACGGGGCAGGTACTAGATCAGGCTTTCTTCTGTGCAAACTAAGCATTTTACAGAAATATTTATTTCAGAAATTTTAATCAGCACCAAGCCTGTTTTATTTAGCTGTGCAGAGTTAAATCAGTGTGAAGCTGCACTGTGCAGAGTGGATGAGAAGCACAGATAAGAAAAGATAGAAAAAAAAACAAAAACAAAAAACAAAGACACCAACAGGTTTTGCTGTATTGGAAAAGATTATATAATCACACCTTCATTCCACACAGAACCACAATATAGAACAACAGGCTATTTAGGCTATATATCTATGTACTCTTGGTTGGCTTGAAAGGGGTGTTTGGTTAGGCTAGTTCTTCATTTATTGAATGAGGAGTTTGTTATCATTCAGTGACTTGTGTTCTAAATAGCTACTGAACGCAAACAATTTAAGCACGTTATAAATACCATTCCAAAAAGTTTTATAAATCTATTCATGAATCTATACAAAACTTTTGTTTACATGCCAGATGGATCATGTGAACTCTCATCACTTCTCTTTAATGGTAACGACCTCAAAGCTTCCCAACAAACGTATTCGTTCTTGGTTGTCTATAGACTGGGCTTGCTTCTGTGTAGATATAAATTATATTCTTTGCATCAGCTGGGCATGGCTGGGTATGATATGACAGCTGTTATACCCTACCCTGCTTAATTGTTTGTTTAATTAAGTAAATAATTACTTAATTCATTTCAAAATAAATATTTTAAACACTAATACGAAAAGGAAAGAATACAATTGGGTATAATAGGCCTATAACGTTCACGCAAGAAACTGTCATTATGACTGACAACCGGAGAACAGAGATATTAAAATACATACTCTCCTGAGTTTTATAATGTAGTCTTGTATTTTATTAAAATTTATTAGAATTTGTATCTCAAAACATGCACTTGTGCGCGGCGCGAACTGCTGCCCACTCGCACATAGGAATGTGAGATTTTAAGAAAAGTAAAAACTTGCCATTTTGGTTGTTTCTGACCAAACCCATATGATATACCCTCAGAACGCTTGGAATATACACCACAAGATATTTTACGACAGATTTGCATCCGCTTCAAAAAGAAAATAAAAAAAAGAGAGCATTCTCTGCCATTAAATGGGCAAGTGCGAGCGGGATATTGTGTGTGTGTGTGTGTGTTTGTTTCGAAAAAAGAAGGTAGCTATAGCCTTTAGAACAGGTGAGTTACCCTAGCGTTTCCCAAAAGCATCGTTAGCCAACTATGGTCGTTACCAGCATAGTTCAACGATTCGGTGTTTCCCGAAACCATAGTTCAAACGAACGTTCGCAATCAGCGTCACAAACTTGCATGGTTGGAACTGCAGCCCTCAACCTGTAGTTAGAAGCATAGTTTCTTGTTAATAAGATATATGGGCTTAAATAAATATGTTCTTGGGCACAACAAGCAAGCTAACATGCAGTACTATCTGTATCTTCCATTCTATCTAAATGTAAAATGCATTTTAATTATGTATTTTTGTAAGTGCCATTTTTGAAAAGTGCGCATGTGCATAAATGCCTAAGGGAACACCGGAGTGTGACGTAAGAGGGAACTCGCGAAGAATCAAACATCAAATAAAGCAAAATGACAGGGAACAAAAAATAGTAAATCAGTCAGTAGGTGCCATGTTCAATACAGCAGCATCTTAGAGATCTCTAATCAGTTAAATGGCAGAAGTTATTCCTCCACCACATGCGCATGACGTCATTACCAATGGACCTATGTTGCTGAACCAATGTGGTTCAAACGACGGACATGCGACCATTTTCGGGAAACAGTCGTGACTAGCTAGTTCGTTTCCAAAACAATGTATCGTACTATGGTGGTTAATCAGCGAGTTACAAGGTTGTTCGGGAAACGCACCCCAGTATTGCAGTGCACAGGAAATATGCAGCAGTCATTTTAAAGCAGTTTATTTAATTAATATTGAGTATTAATTTATGTTCACTTGTATTTTTTTTTTTTTAAATTCTCTATAATTTTTTTTTTTTTTTTTGTACATTCAAAATAACTACAAAATGTCATGCCTTTGAAAAATAAAGAAAACAACAGCATGCAACACTTTTGGCGCGTCTTGGTCTCCCTGAATATCTTTCTGTCGCACGCCACCACACGAACCGATCCACAGTGATACTTGACTCGCCTACTTTTAAAAGTCTACATTTAGATTATTTGGCCTTAAATGCAAAAAAAAAAAAAAAAAAAAAGTGACTTTACAGTCTGAAAAATATGGTAGGCTATAGCAAATTATTTTGCGGATCACTTTAAGAACCGCTGGTCTACACAGAAAAAAGCCTTGTCTAGAGACTGCCTCGGCACAAGTTGTGTCGAGCTATTCATTAGTCTGCTTGTTTGATGAGAAAAAGAGGAAATGTGGTTGCAATAAAACGGTTATAAATCCGTACACCTGCAGCAGCGGAGGACTACTATTCTGCAGCGCGGAACTGCAGAAGTACTGATGACGGCACGGTTGATCTTTGGCTGACCAATCAGTAGAAAGGGGCGTTTAATTCCCCCCCAAGTGTAGACATCTAATATTTAAGCTGTTTATTCATTTTTCTATGCCTGAACGAAAAATTAAGCTGAATTCTCGTTTTCTCCTTTTTTTGAACAAACGAAAAAACGTGTACGGTCTGTGTATCATCTGATCATTCGTTTTTTTTAAATTTAATATTGATAGTAGAAAAACGAGAAAATGGCGCCTATTTTCGTTTGTTCAAAAAAAGGAGAAAACGAGAATTCAGCTTAATTTTCCGTTTTTCATTCAGGCATAGAAAAATGAATAAACAGCTTAAATATTAGATGTCTACACGTGGGGGGGAATTAAACGCCCCTTTCTGCTGATTGGTCAGCCAAAGATCAACCGTGCCGTCATCAGTACTTCTGCAGTTCTGTGCTGCAGAATAGTAGTCCTCCGCTGCTGCAGGTGTACGGATTTATAACCATTTTATTGCAACTACATTTCCTCTTTTTCTCATCAAACAAGCAGACTAATGAATAGCTCGACACAACTCGTGCCGAGGCAGTCTCTAGACAAGGCTTTTTTCTGTGTAGACCAGAGGTTCTTAAAGTGATCCGCGAAATAATTTGCTATAGCCTACCATATTTTTCAGACTGTAAAGTCACTTTTTTTTTTATCATGATACATACAGTGATTTTTTTCCAAAGTGACTTATAAGATGCATTTAAGGCCAAATAATCTAAATGTAGACTTTTAAAAGTAGGCGCGTCAAGTATCACTGTGGATTGGTTCCTGTGGTGGCGTGCGACAGAAAGATGTTCAGTGAGACCAAGACACGCCAAAAGTGTTGCATGCTGTTGTTTTCTTTATTTTTCAAAGGCATGACATTTTGTAGTTATTTTGAATGTACACAAAAAATATATATAGAGAGTATTTAGTTATTTCCCCTGTTGAGGAAAAAAAAATACAAGTGAACATAAATTAATACTCAATATTAATTAAATAAACTGCTTTAAAATGACTGCTGCATATTTCCTGTGCACTGCAATACTGGTCTGTGCTTGACTGTAGTCCCGTGTGTCTGCTTATTGATTTAACCCATCGCAGTGTATTGGAACTGTGTGAACTAGGGCAACTCACCTGTTCTAAAGGCTATAGCTACCTTCTTTTTTCGAAACACACACACACACACACAACACTTGCCCATTTAATGGCAGAGAATGCTCTTTTTTTTCTTTTCTTTTTGAAGCAGATGCAAATCTGTCGTAAAATAACTTGTGGTGTATATTCCAAGCGTTCTGAGGGTATATCATATGGGTTTGGTGAGAAACAACCAAAATGGCAAGTTTTTACTTTTCTTAAAATCTCACATTCCCATGTGCGAGTGGGCAGCAGCTCGCTCCGCGCACGAGCGCATATTTTGAGATACAAATTCTAATCAATTTTATTAAAATACAAGACTACATTATAAAACTCAGGAGAGTATGTATTTTAATATCTCTGTTCTCCGGTTATCAGTCATAATGACAGTTTCTTGCGTGAACGTTATAGGCCTATTATACCCAATTGTATTCTTTCCTTTTCGTATTAGTGTTTAAAAATATTTATTTTGAAATTAATTAAGTAATTATTTACTTAATTAAACAAACAATTAAGCAGGGTAGGGTATAACAGCTGTCCTATCATACCCAGCCATGCCCAGCTGATGCAAAGAATAGAATTTATATCTACACAGAAGAAAGCCCAGTCTATAGACAACCAAGAACGAATACGTTTGTTGGGAAGCTTTGAGGTCGTTACCATTAAAGAGAAGTGATGAGAGTTCACATGATCCATCTGGCATGTAAACAAAAGTTTTGTATAGATTCATAAATAGATTTATAAAACTTTTTGGAATGGCATTTATAACGTGCTTAAATTGTTTACGTTCAGTAGCTATTTAGAACACAAGTCACTGAAGGATAACAAACTCCTCATTCAATAAATGAAGAACTAGCCTAACCAAACACCCCTTTCAAGCCAACCAAGAGTACATAGATATATAGCCTAAATAGCCTGTTGTTCTATATTGGGGTTCTGTGTGGAATGAAGGTGTGATTATATAATCTTTTCCAATACAGCAAAACCTGTTGGTGTCTTTGTTTTTGTTTTGTTTTTTTCTATCTTTTCTTATCTGTGCTTCTCATCCACTCTGCACAGTGCAGCTTCACACTGATTTAACTCTGCACAGCTAAATAAAACAGGCTTGGTGCTGATTAAAATTTCTGAAATAAATATTTCTGTAAAACGCTTAATTTGCACAGAAGAAAGTCTGATCTAGGACCTGCCCCGTACAGTTTAAGAATCGGTGTACTGATACAGCAGCAGAGGACTATTATTTTCTTGAACGGAACAGAGGAAAGACTGATGACTTCACGGGTTCAGATTTGGTTGACCAATTGGCAGAAAGGGGCGTCTCATGACCGCCCACAAGGGGAAAACGAATTTTGAAGTCGTTTATCCATTTTCTCCCCCGTGAACCAAAAAATGAGAATCGAGCCAAAATCTTGTTTTTGCGTTTCTCTGAACAAACGAAAATAGGCGCCGTTTTCTCATTTTTCTACTATCAATATTAAATCAAAAAACGAATAATCAGATGATACACGGACCATGTACGCATGTGTGGGGCGGAGCTATCAAAATAGGGGCGAGACCCTTTTGGGGTAGGGGCATGTCTGTTTTGGTGATTTCAAATGTCAACATTGGCTACCAGAAATTGCTTGCCCCACCTTTAATGTTCTGGGTTTCTGTCAAGTACTCCTCGCTGCAGACTGTAGCGCGGTGACGTCAGGTACCTACGTCACGTATGTGTTTACCGCGCATGCGCAAAGTGACGTATGGTATATCTATAAAACGCAGGCGCAGTAGCGCGGTGATGTCACGTACCTACTGTAGCATCAGAACGAGTCAGACAAAACTAAGATTCGATCAGGACATCGAAACATGAGGAGCCGAAATTCCAGGAGAACATGACAACGTCGTAAAGATGCCTATCTCCAACCTCTGGAGCAAGCCTAACCAACAAGCCTCTTCCAGAACAGTTTGCAACATTAAGACAAAAGAACACTTATTGATAAGTGTTCAACGCAGGAAGGAGATCGTCAAATTTGGGGTAAATAATCAAGATTAATGGTCAAAGAGATGGCCATCACATGTGTTCCACGAGAGAAATCACAAGCTTCTTTAGATTGACTCTTCCCCCACACATAGAAGACAAAAGAACCAGAGGGAAATCCTTCTGTCCAAAGAACATGTCTTTTGGTCCCCACAGATCTACACAGAGACTTTCTTTTCATATGCATATAAAATCATCCTAAAAGGAACTTTTCTAGGCATAACACTATATTATGTATGTAACCACACATTAGACTATCATGTTTTAAGCACATATTATGTATGTCTTTCTAATAACTATTGAATGACTTTAAGGTTAGTCGTGTTTGGTATGTATGAGTTTGACATTTCTAGCTTGAAACGTTTCTTCCAACTGATTCTTTGTCAAATGTATCATATTCTGGTTATAGAAATCACATCCAAAATTATACTTTGCAAGAGTGTGTAAAATTCAGACCATGTGACCAGATAACAAACTGATTTATGATGGAAGGAACAACCCTAGCTAAGATAATAGCCTATCTAATTGGTCAAGACACCAGATGGGATGTGTCCAAAAAGCAGAGTTTAAAACCTCAGGACAGCATCAAATCTGCCCCTTCTTCCCTTCTCCTCTTCTTCTTCTCGCCACCGCGTTTTGACGCTGTTTTAGCGCTCTTTGAGCGTGCTCTGGCCTACAGGCCAGTTGCTACTTAACACCACGATGAGAGGAAAAACCACCTAGTCTCGTTACTCATTTTATTCTTTTACTTTAGTTTCTTTTCTTTCTGTTGAGTCTCGTGTTCAAAAGTTAAGTTTGCCGCAAAGTCCAGCTCCGACTGCACCCGCTTCAAACTTCAACCAGCAACTGACTCCAAGACCATCCTCAGCCAACGCCCAACCATTGGCTTCCCAAGACATCACTTCAAAGACTACTGAACTTCCAGCCAATCACCAACTCGGGAAAACCCCTTTCCTGCAACGACGACGAAGACAGAAGGGAATCCCTGTAACACAAGGCAACGCAAGTAAAACAACTCCAGATTCTAACTGAACTGGTGCATTTAATATAAATTTTAGCCTCATTGAGAAACTCAATGCGAGGGTTAATTACGTGATTGATGGTTTGTTCAGGTCTATGCAATAGCACATATTGCTATAAACTTGGGATTTCACTTTCTCATTCTCTAAACTCATCCTTTCTCTCTTTCTGCAACGTGTGAATGTGTGAATGCGTGTGTTCATGTTAGATTAGTTTGTCTTAGGTTTATATAAATAAAGTCTTATTTATATTCAAAAGAGAAGTATCTTGTGTTTTGTGCTTACAAGTTAATGTCTTAATCTGCCAATCTTGTTACTGTGCTTATTAATAGTGTGTTCACTATATTTTGTGCAGAGTTGATGTTATACGGCTCGTTCAGTGAATCGCTGCCGACTCAGTGATCAGCCGCAGAACAGTGATTCTGTTCAAATTACCTATAAAATCATAAATGATTCCCTTTGAGCTAAATTAAAATTATATTTATGTATCAAACCCTACACTACGTTACCTATGTATTTACCGTAAATACGCAGGTTCAATAATGATTCATTCACTTCCAGAACATTTACTTACTTTTGTTTTCTTAAAAATGTGCGTTTGTGTTGACTTTTAATTGTAAGGATGCTTTGCTCATAATCACAGAGAGTGTCATTGCAAATGTGTGCGATTTCAAACATTTATGACATGTTTTATGATATGTGTTAGTATTCGACGTGACAGGGATTCTGCTGCTGGTCTTTAAAAGTCTTATTTCGCCTAAAATTAGCCTTTAAAGATGTATTAAAATAGAGCAGAAATACTTATATTAATAAAGTAATGAATTGCATGCATTGCAAAATAAAAACAATAAAAAATACATACATACATTTATATATATATATATATATATATATATATGTGTGTGTGTGTGTGTGTGTGTGTGTGTGTGTGTATGTTTCTCATATTTGTCATCTTTTGCGTTAACATTATCAAAAATTAATAGATACTGTAACAAATTTATTGTTCATTGTTAGTTCATGTTAATTAATACATTAACTAGTGTTAACAAATGACACCTTATTGTAAAGTGTTACCTCTTAAATTTACCTTCATGTTCAAATGACTTTTTAGGGACATTATCAGTGAGACGAAATTCAGAGAAGAGGCCCACTTCATATGTCTAGACAGATAGTTCTTTAACTTCTTAACATGTAGTGAATACTGTAAAAAGTATTTGAGTGTCTGTCTCTCTTCTCATCTTTCTGTCTGTCTCATCTCAACTATCTGTTTTTTTTTTTTCCTGATAGACTGTATTGCCCTCAACTGTAAAACTTTCAAATTGTTTCAGGCTATGCTTTCTCAAGCCAAGCCAACCTAAATTTTGACTTGACAAACTTTTTTAATTTAGTTGGTTAATGCTGATTATAAATTAAATCTCTTAGGTACTTTACAGACAAAGCAAACAACACTCTTTTTCTAACACCATCCTATAATATTTAAAAATACATTTAAAATATTTTCCTTGTATGGCTCTTTTGCCTTTCCTCAAAATGATTTAATATTGTTTGTTCTTTTATGTAAATTAGGTGTCGTGAACTGGAGTACATTTTCTGCACAATACAGACAGGAGTGTCGGGTGCCGTATTCAATGACCCAGTGCCTACGGTGCAGTGAGATACTGTATTTAAAGACTGCACACCTAGGTATGTCAGGAATGACAGGAGGGGAGTCCTGTGTGGGTTTTATTCATTCAAAGAATTTGAGGGCTACTGCTCGGTTGATTGTTGAATTTAAAACTACTTTATTGTCTTAAATATTTCACATGCAGAATTGCCAATGCAAAAGGAAAATGTCCAAAATAAATAAATAAACAAGAACCATGACAGAGGACAGATTAAAATAAGAAAGGCAGCAGCTATTTGCACTAAGTGATAGCAGGATTTTCTGCTATTTAAACTACTTATTGCAAACAGTGGTAATTACCTGTACCTCAGTATTGTAGTACATTATAAAACATTAACGTTATGCAATAATAACGTATTGAGTGTAAATTATAATTTTAATTCAAATTATTAAATGGATATCACCTTATTGGGACAATAAAGCCCTCCCTCACAACTTTTTGATTATTTCCTTAATTTTTATTGAAAATAACTGCTTTTTTGATGTGATTTGAAATTTGAAAAGGGAGAAAAAACTTTGCTAAAAGGCGGATTCAAACCTGGGTCGATCGGGGTCGTAAAATCATGGATATGTGCTGTATTACATTTTATTGTTTTATTTTTTTTCCATCTTAGGGTTCTTAATACTTTTACATTTTATTAGAGTATTCTGTTAAGTATGCGCATGCGTTTTTATGACGTGTTACGTCACGCAGGACGCAAAAACACCTACCGTCACCACATAATGCAAATTACACACACAATGCGCATGCGTGTCATAGACATACCATACGTCACTTTGCGCATGCGCGGTAAACATATACCTGACGTAGATAACTGACGTCACCGCGCTACAGTCTGCAGCGAGGGGTGTCTCGTTTCTGTTGTCTGAGTTTTGTGGGTTACCATTGTGCTGAAGAGTAGAGTCTGTGCTTCAGTCCAAAAGAAGAACAAGAAACGCTGCTGTTATGCTGCATGTTGCTTTATTTAAAGTGCCCTTATTATGGGTTATGAAAGGTTCATATTTTGGTTTTAGGAGTCCCCAAAAACAGGTTGGTATGCATACAAAGTCAAAAAACATTTTCATTGTCTTCATATGCATTTATTTTTACCTTATTTGCTCAACGACTCCCAAATGATTCGCTCAAATGATTTTTCCAAACCCTTCCTTTGCGTGACGTTAATCTGCGGTGATTGGTCCGATTGGTCGATTTAATTTCCATTTAATCCTGCCTGATAAAGCAGCGTTTGTGAGCACAGTGCTGCTTTGTGTACAGCATTACTCGGGAAACAGCTATTTTTACTGCTCCAAAAGCGGCACCTAGTGGCAAAGAATGAATTTGTATTTTCATTTAGACCAAAGCAAAAATCGACTGATGGTCAAGTTTTCCCAGGTCTGCACGAGCAACAAGTGGGCAGGCAATATGCTAATGTTTCATGTTGACGTCAACATGAAACGGCTTGGGATCTGTTTTAACAACAACTGGTTTAAATGATTCAGAGTTGACTCTTTCTTTTGAGAGACAATAAGTTTATACACGGTGCTCTTTCAGATTTAAAACTTTGCAGGATGTTTTCATTTACTTAGAGCTGTGTTACATGCTGCATGAAAGGTAATTTTCAGAAATCCATAATAGGGGCACTTTAAAGGCAGTAGCTGTGTAGGCCTAGTTGTTGATGCAGTGATAGTTACATTATCTCAAGCATGTGTGCTGTTGCTAGCTAATGTTAACTGCAATATATTTATATTTTACAGAGAATGTTTTACAATGATAATTCAGCAATGTTATTTCCATTAACGGTAAACGTTTAGCACCCTGTGCTGCCATGCATTTCATCGTTTAACCATTTCGCTGCATTTAATCATTTAAAATAAAAAGATTATATCAAACTTAAGAAATTTTACCTAACTGAAGAAATCAGGTTACATCTACTAACAGTTATGCTTCAGTAAAACTTTTTATTTCTTTTTTTTTTTTTTCAGATTGGTTGAATTCAGTTATAATCAGTAACCTTAAATAATTTATTTAATTTCAACAAAACCAGTTATTGTAGATGTTACCACATGGTGTACATTTTAAGTTGAACTGACTAAATATTTTTTTTCAGTGTACGAACAATTGATGATGCTTTTGTGGAGTAGGTGGTGGAATTTTTACAAAGCAAACAGTATAATTTAATTAACCGAATGTCTCATTGTAATCGAAAAGACAATTGATTCACACACAGTAAAATCCTGAGTGTTAAAGGGGTCATATGATGCGATTTCTATTTTTCCTTTTCTTTAGTGTGATATGTAGCTGTTTGTGCATGTATAAGGTCTGCAGAGTTACAAAGCTCAGAGTCTCCCACAAAAGGATTTATTCTATCTAAAAGAGAAGGCTGATCTAGACCGGGCTAAAACGCCTCATTCAAACACGCCCCGACATGTCTACATCACAATGTGGAAATATTTGCAAAATGCAGCCCAAATGTTCTTTTTGGAACTTTTACTTTCTGACCCCTGGACTATCGAGACACCCCTCGCTGCAGACTGTAGCGCGGTGACGTCAGGTATCTACGTCAGGTATATGTTTACCGCGCATGCGCAGAGTGACGTATGGTATGTCTATGACACGCATGCGCATTGTGTGTGTAATTTGCATTACGTGGTGACGGTAGGTGTTTTTGCGTCGTGCGTGACGTAACACGTCATAAAAATGCATGCACATACTTAACAGAATACTCTAATAAAATGTAAAAGTATTAAGAACCCTAAGATGGAAAAAAAATAAAACAATAAAATGTAATACAGCACATATCCATGATTTTAACCATGTCTCATCTCAGGTAAAATGATACGGAATTACAGAGTTTATTCTGTAATATCTGTGTAGTATTTTATTTACAATTTATTAACATTCTGTTGCACTTTACTTCACTGTGTATATTGTAATATTACCCTTTAACGGCGCCTTATATATTTCTTATTAGGCTAGTCAACATTACAAAAGATGTCACTAGTCGTCAGCTCTAGTGGCGCAGATGGTAAAATGTGTGGTTTTCACATTTTGACGCGATCAACTCAGGTTCGAATCCGCCTTTTAGCAAAGTTTTTTCTCCCTTTTCAAATTTCAAATCACATCACATCAAAAAAGCATTTATTTTCAATAAAAATTAAGGAAATAATCAAAAAGTTGTGAGGGAGGGCTTTATTGTCCCAATAAGGTGATATATCCATTTAATAATTTGAATTAAAATTATAATATACACTCAATACGTTATTATTGCATAACGTTAATGTTTTATAATGTACTACAATACTGAGGTACAGGTAATTACCACTGTTTGCAATAAGTAGTTTAAATAGCAGAAAATCCTGCTATCACTTAGTGCAAATAGCTGCTGCCTTTCTTATTTTAATCTGTCCTCTGTCATGGTTCTTGTTTATTTATTTATTTTGGACATTTTCCTTTTGCATTGGCAATTCTGCATGTGAAATATTTAAGACAATAAAGTAGTTTTAAATTCAATTGACTACATACAGTATATTTTCAGTGTCTGCATCCCATTTTATGCATGGTGCCTCCAAAAAACCAAACTGATAACAGTGATCTTTTTTTTAATTATTATTTCAAAGAACAAAACAGAAAATATAATTGTATATACAAATATAGATTAAGACTATAGACTATAAACATGACACAGGAGAAAGAAAAAAAAATTGCATCTACTCATTCTGAAATTCACCTCCATCACAATCAACAATCAACCGAGCAGTAGCCCTCAAATTCTTTGAATGAATAAAACCCACACAGGACTCCCCTCCTGTCAGTCCTGACATACCTAGGTGTGCAGTCTTTAAATACAGTATCTCACTGCACCGTAGGCACTGGGTCTGTGAATACGACACCCGGCACTCCTGTCTGTATTGTGCAGAAAATGTACTCCAGTTCACGACACCTAATTTACATAAAAGAACAAACAATATTAAATCATTTTGAGGAAAGGCAAAAGAGCCATACAAGGAAAATATTTTAAATGTATTTTTAAATATTATAGGATGGTGTTAGAAAAAGAGTGTTGTTTGCTTTGTCTGTAAAGTACCTAAGAGATTTAATTTATAATCATCATTAACCAACTAAATTAAAAAAGTTTGTCAAGTCAAAATTTAGGTTGGCTTGGCTTGAGAAAGCATAGCCTGAAACAATTTGAAAGTTTTACAGTTGAGGGCAATACAGTCTATCAGGAAAAAAAAAAAAAAAACAGATAGTTGAGATGAGACAGACAGAAAGATGAGAAGAGAGACAGACACTCAAATACTTTTTACAGTATTCACTACGTTAAGGAGTTAAAGAACTATCTGTCTAGACATATGAAGTGGGCCTCTTCTCTGAATTTCGTCTCACTGATAATGTCCCTAAAAAGTCATTTGAACATGAAGGTAAATTTAAGAGGTAACACTTTACAGTAAGGTGTCATTGGTTAACACTAGTTAATGTATTAATTAACATGAACTAACAATGAACAATAAATTTGTTACGGTATCTATTAATTTTTGATAATGTTAATGCAAAAGATGACAAATATGAGAAACATACATACATACACACACACACACACACACACACACACACACATATATATATATATATATATATATAAATGTATGTATGTATGTATTTATTTTTTTATTTGTTTTGCAATGCATGCAATTCATTACTTTATTAATATAAGTATTTCTGCTCTATTTTAATACATCTTTAAAGGCTAATTTTAGGGCGAAATAAGACTTTTAAAGACCAGCAGCAGAATCCCTGTCACGTCGAATACTAACACATATCATAAAACATGTCATAAATGTTTGAAATCGCACACATTTGCAATGACACTCTCTGTGATTATGAGCAAAGCATCCTTACAATTAAAAGCCAACACAAACGCACATTTTTAAGAAAACAAAAGTAAGTAAATGTACTGGAAGTGAATGATCCATTATTGAACCTGCGTATTTACGGTAAATACATAGGTAACGTAGGTACCTGACGTCACCGCGCTACAGTCTGCAGCGAGGAGTACTTGGGACTATCCACCTCTGTCTGTAATAGATCTGCTTGTTTTACACTCTTTGGCCATCATGTGGTATTGTGAGCAAATGAAACCTCCAGAAATTAACCCTTTTGTGAACCAAGCTTAATGCTTCATGAAGCTTCATTTCACCATCACTACTAGTAAGAGCTTGATTAGCTGGTTCAGGTGTGCCTAATTGGGGTTGGAGCTAAACTCTGCAGGACACCGGCCCTCCAGGACCGAGTTTGGGCACCCCTGCTTTAAGACAACTCCACAAACAGCATCAGATTTACCAGATTGACTTTATTTCTGTCAGACTTCTAGAGAAGCTCTTTTTGAGAATTAACAGAGGTTTAGATGCTTTATTGTTTTGTTTGAAATCACCATCAAAGAGACCAGTGTTTCCTTTTGTTGGGCTCTTGACCGTTGACATTTGGTGTTAATATTATATTGGTTGCTTTAATTGTGTGTTCATATAGGACACACTTAGCTTTGTCAACAGAGCTAAGTGAAAAAGAGTTGTGGCCATATAATCCACTTCATTTCAAGTCCAATATCTGATTATATGGATGTTGTATTGCTTTAGATTTTTTTATAGCTTCAAATCTTGCAGTATTGTTAATATCAGATCATTTGAATAATTTACAGTTCACTTTGTGCACAAAAAAGTTTTCATCTGTTGCAGTCTAAAGACCACAGACATCAAGAATCAGTGTATGAATCTCAACAATGGCGACAGTCAACAAAATATTCAGATACAACTCTGAACATCACAACACAAGTTACTAAAAAAATCACAACTAAAACAGCAAACGTAAAATAAAATAGTAAGAATAAAAGAAAATAGACAATTCAGCTGCATTGTTTATTTATGCTGCAATGCATGCTGGGATATATGGGAGAGTCTTGCACAATGCTGGTACCCAGCATGCATTGCAACATGAAGCATTTTGTTGACTGTCACCATTGTTGAGATTCATACACTGATTCTTGATGTCTGTGGTCTTTGTATTGCTGCACATGAAAACTTTTTGTGCACAAAGTTATTTGTTAATTATTCAAGTTGTCTTTTACAATGCTTACTAGATCTGAAGCGATACGACATATATTCATGAAAAAAGGTCGGTAGCTCATCTGCCCACAAATAGTTTTTTTTGTTTTTTTCCTTTGCTGGTCAAGCTAAGTGTGTCTTATACTAACAAACAGTTAAAACAACCAGCGTAATATTAACACCAACATGTCAAGGGTCAAGAGCCCAACAAAAGGAAACACTGGTCTCTTTGATGGTGATTTCAAACAAAACAATAAAGCATCTAAACCTCTGTTAATTCTCAAAAAGAGCTTCTCTAGAAGTCTGACAGAAATAAAGTCCATCTGCTCAATCTGATGCTGTTTGTGAAGGTGTTTCAGATCTTGAGAGATTTAATGTCTTCTTTTATTTCAGTTGATTTCATCTTCGGCTGTGTCTGAAGTCAGTTGTAGTTGTGTTTCTCTTTCCTTCTGTGATTCTTCTTGATAACAGCAAATGTTCATCATTAATGATCAATCATCACATAATTATCTTCTTAACTCCAGCACTGCTTCAATTCTACTTGAACACTCTGTAGTGTGGAAACACATGAACACTGAGCAGTGTGGGGACTTTGCTGTGAATTATTACATAAATCTTACCTATTTCATTCACGTATGAATGATGGATATGAATCACGTTAAGTTTATTGATTTGTTTGTGTTAAAACTATGTAATCTAAATGGATGGAAAATTGTTATGCAATTGAATTACATAAAATGTCAATTTAGACCGAATCATTTTTTTGAGTGTACCTGTAAGTCACTTTTTGATGCCATTGGTATAAGATAATCAATATTGACAGCATACAGACAAGTTGTCCTCTGAGCCTATGGTGTTCTGAGCAGCCCTTACCTGCATGTGTTGTGTCAGACATTAGAAGACAGTTTACAGAGGAAGGAGGTTTTGAATGGCCCCATTTTGTTGACCATCAATAAAAAATAATCACAATCACAAATTGTCTTACTGTATAAAAACTTGTTTATGAAGTTTACATTACATATATATCAAGCAGATTTGCATTTATGGTTAATTCAGTTCAGTTTTATTTATACAGCACTAAATCATAACAAATTTTATTTCATAGCACTGTTAATATCCAACTAAAAACACAACATTGCGGCTGTTAATTAACAAATATATATATATATATATATATATATAGATGCACAAAACATATTCTACCGAAAGACAAATATACCATCTGACCCATTTAAAAACATTTAACAATCTTTCAGTCTGGGTATTACACTAATGTGTTGTTAAAGTGTGTTAAATTGTGAATGCTGTGCTAGATAAACGCTAACAGCCTGATCTTGTTGATCCTCTGGAGGGATCTGGAAAGGGGAGCAGGTGTAGTGGAAGACATGACAGTGCTGTATGGTTTATAAATAAGAGACACTTTAAACCCATTAAAATCTGTATAATTGTTCTGTTCTTTACACAAAGTAAACATAAATTATACTTTAAGAAAGAGTAAAATAAGTATGATTTCTGTAAATACACTAAAATGTCACAAATATATGCTTGTGTTTTAGCATATTCCTTAAAAGTGTATCTAAGCATATGTTTGTTACCAAAGTACTTCTAGTACTTAAAAAAAATATTAAAATGCAATAAATTTTGTATGCACTTCAAGTAAGCATGTTAGGAGTACAATTGTACTATAAATATCTGAATTTAAAGTACATTTTTAATTCATTTAGGTGTACTTCTTTAAACCTGGGTATGACTCTTACCGTACGTGCTATAACATATTTATGGATGTATAAATCTTTATTAATTATCATAATAATTTGTAAGTCACTTTGGATAAAAGTGTCTGCTAAATGACTAAATGTAATTATTGAGCATTTGTTGATCTACACCAATTTTCATGTGTGATGTTTTTGGGAAACTGCTTGTGATTGCATGATGATTCATATACGATTGCTTCTGTCACCCGTAATATCTAAGATAATCCTTTCATCATTTAATTATGCTTTGACAATAAATGATTCATACTCTCCACATTTGTTATTCTTATTTTATCATTTCCATTCATACATGCAGTGAAAATATGGAATGTTTGACAAAAAGAGGAAAAAAACACATCGTACCATCACAGTTGACTATGGCTTCCTTTCATATACGTGAGTATTTATTTATTTCATTATTTGTTTGTTTGGTTGGTCATGATTGGCATTTAAAGGTTTATTCTCACTGACCCAAAAACTTTTTGGAGAAAAACTAGTCAGATGATGAATGTAGTTCTCAAATCAATTCAAAACATTTTTATTTGCTTTTATAGATTTTTCTTCATATATCATGACCAGTTTCATAAGAGCACCAATCTCTGTTATGCTGTGTAAGTATGAAAATAAATATACTGTATAAATATAATGTGCCTTCATCAATTAAATAGCTATTAATTCATTCAGTGACAGTTGCATAAATCCATACCCAGTCAACAATTTGATCTCACAGTGATGTCACCATGATCTCACAGGATACTCGTGATGAGGTCACAATGTGAGGTAACAGTGAGCTAAAAGTGTAACCTCACAGCGCCCTCACTGTGTGCTCATACTAATGTGAGGTCAAAGTGCACTCACTGCACAGAGACTAGGTACCCAGCATGCATTGCAGCATGAAGCTTTTGATTGTCACCATGGTTGAGATTCATACACTGATTCTTGATGTCTCTCTTTGTGTTTAAATGACACAGTATTTCAAATTGTTTGTCTTATGCTTTTAAAATCTTTCATAAATTATTACAATGTTTGACCCTATACTGCATAATCAAAAAGCTGTTATAATTAAAACATTCAGATTATTAACTGCAAAAGACTGCATACTGAATCTAGGTGATTACTTTATTGTTATTATTAACAACAACAAACCAATATCACCTGGTTGCAGTGTCTTTTTGGTGTTACTTGCCAAATTAACAAATGTGCTTTACAAATGCAGTTATAGCAGTCCCCCAAAAATATAATGTTACAAAGTCAAGGGTCAAGAGCCCAACTAAAGCAAACACTAATCACTTTGATGGTAACATCAAACAAAACAATAAAACATCTAATTCTCAATAAGCGCTTTTGTAGATATCAGAAATAAAATCAGTCTGGTTAGTAATGAGTGGAGCAGGTGATGCTGTTTGTGGAGTTGTTTAATCATTCTCTGCTGAGATCATGAGAGATTTAATGTCTTGTTTTATTTTAGTTGATTTCATCGAAGGCTGTGTCTGGAAGTCAGTTGTATGTTTGGAGAAGGTTCTTATAACAGAAAGCTGTTAGCTGGGCATGCACTCATGAGCTGTATATATATATATATATATATATATATATATATATATATACAGTGGGTACGGAAAGTATTCAGACCCCCTTAAACTTTTCACTCTTTGTTATATTGCAGCCATTTGCTAAAATCATTTAAGTTCATTTTTTTTCCTCATTAATGTACACACAGCACCCCATATTGACAGAAAAACACAGAATTGTTGACATTTTTGCAGATTTATTAAAAAAGAAAAACTGAAATATCACATGGTCCTAAGTATTCAGACCCTTTGCTGTGACACTCATATATTTAACTCAGGCGCTGTCCATTTCTTCTGATCATCCTTGAGATGGATCTACACCTTCATTTGAGTCCAGCTGTGTTTGATTATACTGATTGGACTTGATTAGGAAAGCCACACATCTGTCTATATAAGACCTTACAGCTCACAGTGCATGTCAGAGCAAATGAGAATCATCAGGTCAAAGGAACTGCCTGAAGAGCTCAGAGACAGAATTGTGGCAAGGCACAGATCTGGCCAAGGTTACAAAAACATTTCTGCTGCACTTAAGGTTCCTAAGAGCACAGTGGCCTCCATAATCCTTAAATGGAAGACGTTTGGGACGACCAGAACCCTTCCTAGAGCTGGCCGTCCGGCCAAACTGAGCTATCGGGGGAGAAGAGCCTTGGTGAGAGAGGTAAAGAAGAACCCAAAGATCACTGTGGCTGAGCTCCAGAGATGCAGTCGGGAGATGGGAGAAAGTTGTGAAAGTCAACCATCACTGCAGCCCTCCACCAGTCGGGGCTTTATGGCAGAGTGGCCCGACGGAAGCCTCTCCTCAGTGCAAGACACATGAAAGCCCGCATGGAGTTTGTTAAAAAACACCTGAAGGACTCCAAGATGGTGAGAAATAAGATTCTCTGGTCTGATGAGACCAAGATAGAACTATTTGGCCTTAATTCTAAGCGGTATGTGTAGAGAAAACCAGGCACTGCTCATCACCTGTCCAATACAGTCCCAACAGTGAAGCATGGTGGTGGCAGCATCATGCTGTGGGGGTGTTTTTCAGCCGCAGGGACAGGACGACTGGTTGCAATCGAGGGAAAGATGAATGCGGCCAAGTACAGGGATATCCTGGACGAAAACCTTCTCCAGAGTGCTCAGGACCTCAGACTGGACCGAAGGTTTACCTTCCAACAAGACAATGACCCTAAGCACACAGCTAAAATAACGAAGGAGTGGCTTCACAACAACTCCGTGACTGTTCTTCAATGGCCCAGCCAGAGCCCTGACTTGAACCCAATTGAGCATCTCTGGAGAGACCTAAAAATGTCTGTCCACCAACGTTTACCATCCAACCTGACAGAACTGGAGAGGATCTGCAAGGAGGAATGGCAGAGGATCCCCAAATCCAGGTGTGAAAAAACTTGTTGCATCTTTCCCAAAAAGACTCATGGCTGTATTAGATCAAAAGGGTGCTTCTACTAAATACTGAGCAAAGGGTCTGAATACTTAGGACCATGTGATATTTCAGTTTTTCTTTTTTAATAAATCTCCAAAAATGTCAACAATTCTGTGTTTTTCTGTCAATATGGGGTGCTGTGTATACATTAATGAGGAAAAAAATGAACTTAAATGATTTTAGCAAATGGCTGCAATATAACAAAGAGTGAATTTAAGGGGGTCTGAATACTTTCCGTACCCACTCTATATATGTTGATTTGTTTAGCATATGGAAAACTGTCATTCCTTTGCATTCTTCACTGATAACAGTGACATATCACACTAATAGTGAAATGTTCAGGAAATATATTCACAAGGCTTAGTTTTTTAGGGATTATTCCTTTTTATGCATTTTTTTTTTTTACACACATAATATGGAACAAATTTAAATCCATGACTCCCCATGATGCGTTAATGGTTAATTGATTTACAGGGCTAATTAACATCATTTTTTATCTTTAACCCTCAATCATCCTTCGGGACAAATTTGGGCAAAATCATTTTGTTTTGTTTTTTAAAAAATAGTTTCCTTAATATGAGCGGTTCAAGACTTGGCTACTTTTCCTAAATTTGCCACCTGAACGCACACACACAAAAAAGAGGACTTGATTCAACAAAGTTAAGTGGTTGAAAAAAATGTAACTCCTTAATTTGACCTTCGTTCCAAAAAATGGGCACCCATAGGAAATGAATAGGAAATTCTATTTTTTTCATTTGTCCAATAAAAATCAATAAATCCAACACAATGCAGATCAAACATACACATAAATGAAGGTTTGAGTATGGAAGTAAAATAATGACAAATGTTTTTGAAATAAAAAAGCTTGTTGAAAAGAATGCATCCCAGTCAACAATTTGATCTCACAGTGATGTCACCATGAGCTCACAGGATACTCGTGATGAGGTCACAATGTGAGGTAACAGTGAGCTAAAAGTGTAACCTCACAGCGCCCTCACTGTGTGCTCATACTAATGTGAGGTCAAAGTGCACTCACTGCACAGAGACTAGGTACCCAGCATGCAGCTTTTGATTGTCACCATTGTTGAGATTCATACACTGATTCTTGATGTCTCTCTTTGTGTTTAAATGACACAGTATTTCAAAATGTATTTGTCTAATCATGCTTCTAAAATACTTCATAAATGTTTATGGCACTGCTGGGCCCAATATTGTATGATCACAGAGCTATTATTATTATTAAAAGTTTCGATAAATAATTCCTCACAAAGACTGCATACTGAATCAGTAACAAACCAATATCATCTGGTTCCAGCCTTGTTTATCTTTGCCATAACAAATGTGCTTTACAAACACAGCTACAGCAGCCCAAAGAACACAGTGTTATAAAGTCAAGGATCAAGAGCCCAACTAAAGCAAACACTACTCACCACGATGGTAACATCAAACAATACAATAAAACATCATCATCTAAATCTCTGTTAATTCTCAATAAGCGCTTTTGTAGATGTCTGACAGAAATAAGAAATCCCCACCTCGCACAATATTTTGAACTCACATATTACTCACATTGTGAGTATCACCGTATGAGAATGGTGTGATGTCACTGTGATTGTCGCGTGATCTCACATGTTGACTGGGATTGCATTAACCATTCTTGCATTTAAATGCATTGTATTTTTAGGGCTTGTATTTTTATGGGATGAAATTCAACATGGTTGTAAATATAAGCTGTGAATATTTCAATCCAAAACAATTCACATACATTTTCATTATGAAAAATTCTTTCACTTCCAAAAATATTTGTATTGTTTAAAAATATACCCTATAATATTCAAGAGGCAAATTTCGGTCCATTTTATTTAGCTTTACAAAATTTGCTTCCACAAATGAAGTGGTTCAAATTCGACAGAAAGTTTGACGCTGCACATCCAGGAACTGCAGGAAAAGCAGTAGATCACGATACATGATCTCCATCTGCTGTTCATCTTCCTCACCAGCAGGTGCCGCTAGCAGATAACTTTAGAGATGATCCCTAAATTTGCGATTATCGAATGCCCGATATCAAGCCAACATTTATGTCAGTATGTCACTGGGAAATGCTTAGCGTTTGCACATTACATTCATATTCTGAGTGCATCTGCTTACCTGTAGCCAATATAGTGTACACTACATCACCAATAACATGTGAGTTTGGTCTTTTATAGGACTGGGCACAAATACATCAAAATGTATTTAAAATAAAAATACAAAATACTGTGTGGAAAATTTTATTTAAATACAAATACAAAATACCCAGTGGGAAAATGTATTTAAATACAAATACATTATTTTGTATTTTGAAAATACACAAAATACATTTGAAATTGGCCATCCAGTGAAGTAACACTATAATTATTGTCCTTGGTGTAAACAGGCCTTAATAGTAATAAAAAAAATAATAATAAAACCTAAACATTGTGCAACTTAACTTTCAAGTTTCAGCCTAACTACAGCTCAGGCATGACATAAGCCTTTACTGTCTTCTTAGAAGGCTTTGTGGCTTTTGTAAGAGGCTAAAATTTGTGGGCAGGAAGCTAACATGGAACAAAAACAAGAGTCCATACATAACATTTATTAACACATTTTTCAGCAACATGAATTTAAAGTTATTTGGAGAATAAACCCTCTTAAATGTCTCTCTGCATACTGGTGTGTGTGTAATCCTTTAAAGGAGCATGTGGTTGCAAACACAGTGCACTCTATGCAGTTACAGGGATGCACCGAAATGAAAATTCTGGGCCGAAACCAAGAATTCTGGATGTGCTTGGTCGAAAACCGAAACTGCTTTGTAATAATTATTTATTTTATTCAATAATATAAAGTAGTTTTGTAAGACTTTAATTTAACTCAATTTTAATGACACAGAATTTTATAAACACAAGCCAATAAAATAACCACACTTTTATTGAAAGAAAATTGGACAGAAAATATATTAATATTAATGTATTATTTTTTATTCAGTTCTATGCAACAGAATCAGACATGACTGTTGTTGTTGTTGTTTTTGACTAATTATCCAAATAATGTATAGTCCTGAAAACAGGGTTTTTCCTTGCGGCGGAGGTGGTACCATCCTGATCATGTACATTGTGCACACAATGTACCCACCCTTCAAGTGGTTGAAACAAAAACTTTTTACATATTTTAGGTGTTATTATAATTATAGCTATGATGAAATAAAATGACACTTATAAAGTTATGTTTTATTTTTTCTCATCTAATGTTTTATTGTTATTTATTCTGAAATAGCCTTATGAAATATTTTATTTTTATGTTTTACAAATTATTATTTTAAAATTTTATTTTGACGGGTTGCCGTGAATTCCTTTACATTTCTGTGTGAATATGATATGACGCTAGTTTTACTCAAATTAAACAGTGAAACACTCATGAAGTGACTCTCAGAGCAGTTCTGGAGATGTTGTCCGTGTGTTTATGTCCTCATTGAGACAGCAGACGCTGAAATCACCGTGAGTGTAACGTGCGCTTCAGTCTGTGCACTGTAAAAAATGATTGTGCCATTTAGTTATCATGACTTAACGTTTTGAGTTAAATTAACTTATCTGGATTGAATTTGTTGAGATAACTCAAATATTAATGTTTTTTTTGGCTGAACTTATTAGAATTAAAATAATGAGTCAACTGAACTCAGATATATCAGTTAACATAACTGCTTCAAACATTTGACCTTTAAATAGCCTTGTACAAATATGTGCAAATGGAAACTAATTAATATTTTATGATATCAATACATTTTAAAATTGTATTTGCATGCAATCAACTATTTTTTAATTTATTGTTATTTTTTAATGTATTTTATATATTTCTATACCGTAAACATTTTTTGTTGTTGTTTCAACTTAAAAAAGTAAGTGTTCGTGCTGTCTTAAAATGTCAAGTTTTATGAACTTAAATTGTGAAGTTGTCTTAACTGACAATAAAGTTGACAGGACTTACAAAACCAAGTGCAATAATCATAATTTAAGTTTTGTGAACTTAAATTGTGAAGTCTTAACTAAGAATAAAGCTGAATAGACTAAAGTGCAATGAACAATATCATTTTAAAAATTTAAAATGACAAGTTCACTGTAAAACCCGACAAGTCACGTTAACTCAAACTGTTTGAGTAGACCAATTCCCTTTGGCTTAAACCAGGGGTGCCCAAACTCGGTCCTGGAGGGCCGGTGTCCTGCAGAGTTTAGCTACAACCCCAATAAGGCACACCTGAACCAGCTAATCAAGCTCTTACTAGTAGTGATGGTGAAATGAAGCTTCATGAAGCATTAAGCTTGGTTCACAAAAGGGTTGATTTCTAATTCTCACAATACCACATGATGGCCAAAGAGTGTAAAACAAGCAGATATATTACAGACAGAGGTGGATAGTCCAGCGGTCAGAAAGTAAAAGTCCTGCCATATGTTTATTCCACCCATGAACTCAGCAGCTGATTTCACCAGAGGAGGAACCAAGTCATTCCTTTCAAGTCACAAACGAGTCTCGAGTCAAATCCCAAGTCCTCAAAGAGTTAAAGTTAATGAGATAATTAAGTGACTAATTAAATGATGATTGTGCATTAGTGATGAACACCTGCTGTTATTGAGAATTACAAAGGATCAGATGTTGATATTTTATTGGTTAAAATGATACCACCATCATGGAGGTCAGTGTTTGCTTTAGTTGGGCTCTTGACCCTTGACTTCCTGTGTTAGATCTCTCTGTAGCAATGCATATATGCTGTTATAAAGCAGAAAAATGAGTGCTGCGCAGTGAGCAGATAATAGCTGTTTTCATATGATGAGATAATCATCATTGAGATTTGCCTCGAGACTCGGTTGTGACTTGAAAGAAATGACTTGGTTCCTCCTCTGGTGAAATCAGCTGCTGAGTTCATGGGTGGAATAAACACATGGCAGGACTTTTACTTTCTGACCGCTGGACTTTACACCTCTGTCTGTAATATATCTGCTTGTTTTACACTCTTTGGCCACCAGGTGGTATTGTGAGCAAATTAAGCCTCCAGAAATTAACCCTTTTTTGAACCACTTGGCTGAAAAGCTTAATGCTTCATGAAGCTTCATTTCACCATCACTACTTACTAGGCATGCTAGAGAATTCCAGGCAGGTGTGTTGAGGCAAGTTGGAGCTAAACACTGCAGGACACCGGCCCTCCAGGACCGAGTTTGGTCACCCCTGTTCTAAAGCATGCATTAACATTAGTAATTTGTTATATTAATGTTCATTTCAAAATGTACTAATAGGGCATTATTAAAATTACAAGTTGTATCTGTTAACATTTGCCTGAGCTGGTTAACAAAGATGAATAAACATGGTAACAAACGTATTGCTAATGTTAATTAATGCATTAACTAATGTTAACTAAAGGAAGTTTATTAAAAAGCATTACCTCAGTGTGAAACAACGGGGCTTCGCTGATGATTTCATAATCAAACGTCTCTGTCAGTTCACGCACATTGAGGACCGCAGAAATGTGCGCAGCAGCAAATTCTGCAGTTTGTTGTGGCGACCAGGATCTACCACAATGTTTATGTGTTTCTTTCCACAAAGGATGCATTTGTTTAGCGGATCAAACACTGTACCTATGCTAATATGATGTTTCAAACACACTTGGTTCAGAAGTTTCCGATCAATAAATCCCCAGTCAACAATTTGATCTCACAGTGATGTCACCATGAGCTCACAGGATACTCGTGATGAGGTCACAATGTGAGGTAACAGTGAGCTAAAAGTGTAACCTCACAGCGCCCTCACTGTGTGCTCATACTAATGTGAGGTCAAAGTGCACTCACTGCACAGAGACTAGGTACCCAGCATGCATTGCAGCATGAAGCTTTTGATTGTCACCATTGTTGAGATTCATACGCTGTCATTTAAACACAAAGAGAAACATCAAGAATCAAAGCAGTTAATAATGTTTGTGTCTTATGCTTTTATAATTTTCCATAAATGATTGTGAAAGTGACGTGACTCAGAATTTGTGCTCTGCAATTAATCCATCCAAAGTGCACACACCCAGAGCAGCAGGCAGCCATTTATGTTGCAGTGCCCTGGGAGCAGTTGGGGGTTCTGTACCTTGCTCAAGGGCACCTCAGTCATGGTATTGAGGATGGAGAGAGCGCTGTACATGCTCTCTCCCCACCTACAATCCTTGCCTGCCCAAGACTCAAACCCGCAACCTTTGGATTATGAGCCTGACTCTCTAACCATTAGGCCACAACTTCCCAAGACTGCGTATGGAATCTGATGACTGTGTTGTTATCATCAATAACAAACCAATATCACCTGGTTGCAGTCTCTTTTTGGGTTTCCTTGCCATAACAAATGTGCTTCACAAACACAGTTACAGCAGCACCAAAAAATATAATGTTATAAAGTCAAGGGTCAAGAGCCCAACTAAAATAAACACTAATCACTTTGATGGTAACGTCAAACAAAACAATAAAACATCATGAGTGAATAATGAGTGAAGCTGTGGATTTGTATATTTAAGTTGATTTCATTGAAGGCTGTGTCTGGAAGTCAGTTGTATGTTTGGAGAAAGTTCTTATAACAGAAATCTGTTAGCTGGGCATGCACTCATGAGCTCATCATGTGAGAGCACTGTGATATCTCTGTGATAGTGTTGAGAAACAGGAAGTAGAATGTCCCCCAGTGACTGATATTTGAGCTGCCTCCTCTCAACCTGCTCAACATTTTGAGTTCACAATGAGCTCATATATTACTCACACTGTGAGAATCACCGTATGAGAATGGTGTGATGTCACTGTGATCATCGCGTGATCTCACGTGTTGACTGGGTCCAGCACCCTCAGGTGGTCTGTCGGGTTTCATTTGTAGACGGTCCGGACTTATTGCTAAGACTTACTTTTTAAAAGAATTGATCTGATTTATGTTTGCTTCACTAGGCTATTTTCAAATTTAACTTCACAAACGTGCACATTTTACTATTATATCCGTACGTTGTAAACATAGGTCGTAAACATAACATTGTGGGTGGGACTAACAGAAACAGACGAATCATCATTTTGACAAGCATATGATGCACCTATAGGAAGAGGGAAAATGAACTGTAAAACAAGCGTTTAATATTGTTAATAAAAAAAGTCACAGTGAAATAAGACGTTTATTAGTATTGTTTAATAAATTACATCCATTTGGAAAATTATGGTTATAGTTGTGGTGTGCTATCTGTTATTCACTTACATTTGGGATGTACTCACACTAGGGGATCTGATCCATGCTTGAGCGTGATTGACCCCCAAATTCCAGTTCATTTCACAAGTATGACTGCTCTGTACCATGTCCAGTGCAGTTAGTTTAACCATGCCCTGGCCCGCTTGAAGAGGTGGCTCGGGTGCGGTACACATGTGGCATGGAACAGTTAATTTACTATTTTTGTTTGTGCAATTGTTATCATTATGACAGCAAAAATCTGTATTACTACTTGGATATCACACTTTTCAATTAATGTAATTCAAGTACATTTAGATGTATAATGGGTCTGGTTCTCATCTTATTGATGAACAGGTATTGTAGTTTGTGAGTAAAGCTGCAAATTCCACCATTAACTTCAGTTGTGGTAGTCTCTCAATTATCTCTTAATTACCTCAACTCGTTGAGGTCTTGATTTGACTCGAAACTTGCTTGTGACTTGAAAGTAATGAGTTGGTTCCTCCTCTGGTGAAATCAGCTGCTGAGTTCATGGGTGGAATAAACACATGGCAGGACTTTTACTTTCTGACCCTGGATTTGACACCTCTGGTCATAAATTAATCTATTACTTTTCCTACATAATTTTTTAACAGAAAAAGTGGTAAAATACCTATTTAGGAGTCTTAGACCTTTCCAACGATATATAGTTTGTCATGATTAGATTAGGATTTAATTGTAAAATAGTGAAGTAAATGTAGGCGTCCCACAGGGTGGACGGTGACAGTTAAGAGGTTAAAAAACATTTGTCATTATATTACATCCATATTTGTGCCTATACAACATTCTCAATGTGTCAACCACTCTCTCTCACACACACGCACAAAAAAAGGCATTGAGTACTACAGCCAAATAATAATACCTTACCTTAGACCTGCCCTCAGTGAGCTGTCATCAGTCCGCCATTGTTTCACCGCCGGAGCAGGAGTAGACAAGAATGACTCCATAGTGATTGAGGTGTTCAGTCGTCATTTACTCCTGACATCTGAGCCATACCATTGACACTACCACTGAGAAATTTTAACCAAAGTATGTTACAGACTTTTCATTAAGACCCTAAAAATTATATCAACTTGTGGAAAATGGGCATCGGATGACCCCTTTTAAAAAAAAAGAAAAAAAGAAAAGGGATCACACCTGAGACCTTCATGCCCAAATTTGTCCACGACGGATGGATTAAGAGCTGTTATACAAAGGATGCTTGAGGGTTAATTTAAGCCATACTATGCAAACAGAATATGCTATAAATTGGTCTGGACTCAAAACATTAAATACATAGAGTTCAGTGGGTATGAAGCCATGTTTAACTAACTTTACCATGATCATGTAGCTGCTGTTCTCAAGTCAGTGTATTGTTGGAGTAACTGTAGTGCTGAATTACTTCACTGTAAACCCTAATACTCAAAGTAATTAATTTGTTTGAAGGCAAACGTATGCTAAACAAATTAGATCCAACAAATGTACTTTAATGAGTGTTCAGAGCTTTCAATATTTTTGTCTAAGTTCATGAAACTGACACATTTTAAGTAATCTGAATTGTTTCATTGTTTTGAGTTTAATGTCCTTGTTTCTTTTAATTTAGACCAACTTAAATTAAATTGAAAATGGGGATTTCTATTTCCCAGCATGCTTTACCATGGCACTCAAAAGGGAGAGCAAATGCTGAAAATAGAGTTTCTTTCTTTCTTTCTTTCTTTCTTTTGCAGGATTAATGTTAAGAGGGAGATTTACTACAGTGTTTAATTTAGGACAGGTATATGTTAAATGCTGTGTATTTTCTTCCTCAAGTTTCAGACGGTTCAGTCAGATTCTGTGAATTGGTTCTTTGAGCATCACTAGTGTGAACTATCCCATTAAGTTAAAGTCCATTAACCCTTTGTTATGTTGTTAATTCATTTTTCTTCATTATCATTTATTTCAGATGTCCTGGCCTGTGTAACTGTCACACAAGAGACAACCACAGTTGGTAATGTATTGTGCTGTGATGTTTTAACTGTATATGAGCAGATCTGTAGATCGGTGTGTTCAGCTTCTGTTTTTGGACTAGGGTTGTCAAGATATCATATTTTTCACTACACGGTTATCATGGCCAAAAGAATATTATAAAATGAATAGTTCCAGTCCTTGATTCTGATTAGTTGAGCCAAGTTCGAAGCTGTTGTAAATTTCTCTCCAAACATACACCTTTGTTTACGTCTGTGTGTTGCTCGGCAACCACTTTGTTGCAACCATAGACATACTGTACATAAGCTGTGTCTCATTTAGAAGGCTGCTATGAAGGTAAAATGACGTCAAAAAGATGTGCATGCGCAGGGTAAGATTTGTGAAAGTGTACATAAGATAGCAAGTGTAAATTAATTTTGCATTCGCAAGAAAAGAGTTGTAAAAATGCAAATTACATTTCAAGCGTAAGAAAAAAAAATATTTGCAGCCTTTTACTGTTTTTTGTAAGTGTATATCATGTATTGTGAAACTGCAACTTCATGCTAAGGCAAAATAAATATTATCTGTATTCTTCTGACTTTCATTTTTCCGCGCTTACACTTTTGGCACTGTTGTTTCGCCCAAATACAGCCAAAAGTATTGCAAGCCTGTGCCCAGTGTTTTGCAAGTGAAAACAACCGTATCAAGAACTGCAAATCAGATTGACCGCCTAAAACCAATATGTGTGTGTAGAAAAAAAAATCGTTGCAACTGTCTAAATGACTTCTTGCGTGCATAGAGCAAAATGTTCCCCAAATAACCCGCTATGTACGTCTGCGTCTTTGCGCTTGCAGTTTTGGCACGATTCTCTCACTGATTTCAGATTTGCAAGCACGTGTGGAAGGCGGGACCTTCTTCTTTCAGCCAATGAAATGAGGCTTTTGCTGACTCTCGATTTACTCTTATCTGATTGGTTCAATAAACACTCCAGACGTGAGAACACATCTTTATTTTAATTGGACTCAGCATCATTCTTATTGTGGGGATGGTATTTTTAATGCACAGATACATATAAAAAAAATCTATTAATAATTAATAATACAATAAAATAAAATAATAAAACATGATCCTTTATAAGCTGTGTAGGCTACCATTAGACTGACTGCGATGTAAACGTGTCTAAAGTCTAAAGTCAGTTGTTGTTCTTGTGTTTCTCTTTCTGTCAGTGATTCTGTTTGTTAACAGCAGGTGTTCATCACTAATGCTCAATTAGCACTTAATTAATCACTTAATTACTTAACTGCAATGTATATCTTATTTTAGTGAACTCAACTGAAATAAGTTCAGAGTACTTATCACTATTAGTTTTAAAAAACTTAAATGTTTTAAGGCAATCAGTTTCCTCAAACTTTTGAGTTACCCTAACTTGTTGGGTTTTACAGTGTAGGCGGGTGCTGAGCCTGTGGTTGTTCTATAAGCAAGCATCAGTTTCTTGAACTTGATGCGAGCTGCGATTGGTAGCCAATGCAATGAGATAAAGAGAGGTGTAACATGGGCTCTTTTGGGTTCCTTGAAGACCAGTCGTGCCATTCTGAATCATTTGTAGAGGTTTGACTGTGTTTGATGGAAGTCCAGCCAGAAGAGCATTGCAGTAGTCCAGCCTAGAAATGACAAGGGCCTGGACAAGAAGTTGTGCAGCATGCTCCGTCAGAAAGGGCCTGATCTTTCTGATGTTGTGTAGTGCAAACCTGCAAGATCGAGCAGTCTTTGCAATGTGGTCTTTGAAGGTCAGCTGGTCATCAAAGATTACACCAAGATTTCTGACCGAAGTTGATGGGGTAATTGTTGATGAACCTAACTGGATCGTGATGTCATGCTGTAGAGTTGGAGCGGCGGGAAAAACAAGTAGCTCAGTCTTTGCCAGGTTGAGCTGAAGGTGATGTTCTTTCATCCATGCCGAGATGTCCGCCAGGCAACCTGAGATCCTTGCAGCTACCGTTGGATCATCTGATTGAAAGGAGAGATAGAGCTGTGTGTCATCAGCGTAGCAATGGTATGAGAATCCATGTGCCTGTATGATGGGACCCAGTGATGTAGTGTATGTGGAGAAGAGGAGGGGTCCAAGAACCGATCCCTGAGGAACCCCAGTGACCAGTGTATGTGCTTTGGATACCGCCCCTCCCCAGGCCACCCTGAAAGACCTACCAGTGAGATAGGATTCAAACCAGCGAAGTGGAATTCCAGCGATGCCCAGTGATGAGAGGGTGGACAGGAGTATCTGATGATTGACAGTGTCAAACGCGGCAGATAGAGCCAGCAGAATGGGGACTGAAGATTTGGAATGGGCTTTTGCAATTCGCAGGGCTTCAGTGACCGAGAGAAGCGCAGTCTCAGTTGAATGGCCACTCCTGAAACCTGACTGTTTAGCGTCCAGTTTGTTGTTCTGTGAAAGAAACAATGAGACCTGGTTGAAGACAACACGTTCAAGTGTTTTCGCTATGAATGGAAGGAGAGAGACAGGTCTATAGTTTTCTATAAGAGAAGTGTTTAATGTAGGTTTTTTGAGCAGCGGGGTTACCCGAGCCTGCTTGAACGCAGTGGGGAAGTTGCCTGTGAGGAGGGATGTGTTGATGATGTGTGTGAGTGTCGGTAAGAGCGTGGGAGAGATTGCTTGCAGAAGGTGTGAGGGATTGGGTCAAGAGGACATGTTGTAGGATGGTTGGAGAGGAGAAGTTTGGATACTTCAGCCTCCGTCAGGGACAGAAGGAGAAGATGGGAGTTTTAGCAGTGGAAGTGGTTGGTTGGGGGTCCTGTGTGCGTGGAGGTGAGAACTGATCACTGATCGATCTAGTTTTGTTTGTAAAAAAAGTAGCAAAGTCATCAGCTGTAATACCTTAACTTCTTGTCTAGACGACATTTGTCCTCTCTCCTCTAGGTCAGCACGGACTGCCCCTTCTAACCCCTGGTTATCTGATGTTCTTCGTGAACATCGGACTAAACTCAGAGCGGCAGAGAGAAAATGGCACAAATCAAACAACCCGTCGGACCTGAGTAGGTATCAGTCTCTGCTCTCATCTTTCTCTGCTGATGTCCACACTGCCAAATCCTCACATTTCCACAACAAGATCAACAGCGCTCCAGACATGTAATCTCTTCAGAACATTTAATTCTCTCCTCTGTCCTCCTCCACCACCTCCCACCACTTCTATTACAGCTGATGACTTTGCTACTTTTTACAGACAAAACTAGATCGATCAGTAATCAGTTCTCATCTCCACGCACACAGGACCCCCAACCAACCACTTCCACTGCTAAACCTCCCATTTTCTCCTTCTGTCCCCTGACGGAGGCTGAAGTATCCAAACTTCTCCTCTCCAACCATCCTACAACATGTCCTCTTGACCCAATCCCTCGCACCTTCTGCAAGCAATCTCTCCCACGCTCTTACCGACACTCACACACATCATCAACACATCCCTCCTCACAGGCATCTTCCCCACTGCGTTCAAGCAGGCTCGGGTAACCACTGCTCAAAAACCTACATTAAACACTTCTCTTATAGAAAACTATAGACCTGTCTCTCTCCTTCCATTCATAGCGAAAACACTTGAACGTGTTGTCTTCAACCAGGTCTCATTGTTTCTTTCACAGAACAACAAACTGGACGCTAAACAGTCAGGTTTCAGGAGTGGCCATTCAACTGAGACTGCGCTTCTCTCGGTCACTGAAGCCCTGCGGTGCAAAAGCCCATTCCAAATCATCAGTCCTCATTCTGCTGGATCTATCTGCCGCGTTTGACACTGTCAATCATCAGATACTCCTCTCCACTCTCTCATCACTGGGCATCGCTGGAATTCCACTTCGCTGGTTTGAATCCTATCTCACTGGTAGGTCTTTCAGGGTGGCCTGGGAGGGAGGTATCCAAAGCACATACACTGGTCACTGGGGTTCCTCAGGGATCGGTTCTTGGACCCTCCTCTTCTCCACATACACTACATCACTGGGTCCCATCATACAGGCACATGGATTCTCCTACCACTGCTATGCTGATGACACACAGCTCTATCTCTTTTCAACCAGATGATCCAACGGTAGCTGCAAGGATCTCAGGTTGCCTGGTCAGACATCTCGGCATGGATGAAAGAACATCACCTCCAGCTCAACCTGGCAAAGACTGAGCTTCTTGTCTTTCCTGCCGCTCCAACTCTACAGCATGACATCACGATCCAGTTAGGTTCATCAACAATTACCCCATCAACTTCGGTCAGAAATCTTGGTGTAATCTTTGATGACCAGCTGACCTTCAAAGACCACATTGCAAAGACTGCTCGATCTTGCAGGTTTGCACTACACAACATCAGAAAGATCAGGCCCTTTCTGACGGAGCATGCTGCACAACTTCTTGTCCAGGCCCTTGTCATTTCTAGGCTGGACTACTGCAATGCTCTTCTGGCTGGACTTCCATCAAACACAGTCAAACCTCTACAAATGATTCAGAATGCGGCACGACTGGTCTTCAAGGAACCCAAAAGAGCCCATGTTACACCTCTCTTTATCTCATTGCATTGGCTACCAATCGCAGCTCGCATCAAGTTCAAGACACTGATGCTTGCTCATAGAACAACCACAGGCTCAGCACCGCCTACATGCACTCACTATTAAGAATCTACATCCCTCCAGAAGTCTGAGATCTGCTAGTGAGCGACGCCTCGTGGTACCATCACAAAGAGGCTCAAAATCACTCTCCAGAACATTCTCGTTCACCATTCCTGGCTGGTGGAATGATCTTCCCACCCATATTCGGAGTACTGGATCCCTGTCAATCTTCAAGCAACAGCTGAAAACTCATCTCTTTCGACACTACTTGACTTCAACCTACACATAAAAAAAAAAAAAAAAAAATCTTTCTCCTTACTTATTCCTTCCCTTGCTAGCTTGTACTTATTTAAACAATGCCTGAGACTTGGTGTTACAAGCACTTCCTTTGTCGAATTGCCTCTTCAAGATGAATCGCTTCATGTGTTCCCCAAATTGTAAGTCGCTTTGGATAAAAGCGTCTGCAAAATGACTAAATGTAAATGTAAATGTAATAGAAGTGGTGGGAGGTGGTGGAGGGGGACAGAGGAGAGAATTAAATGTTCTGAAGAGATTATGCATGTCTGGAGCGCTGTTGATCTTGTTGTGGAAATGTGAGGATTTGGCAGTGTGGACCTCAGCAGAGAAAGATGAGAGCAGAGACTGATACCTACTCAGGTCCGACGGGTTGTTTGATTTGCGCCATTTTCTCTCTGCCTCTCTGAGTTTAGTCCGATGTTCACGAAGAACATCAGATAACCAGGGGTTAGAAGGGGCAGCCCGTGCTGACCTAGAGGAGAGAGGACAAATGTCGTCTAGACAAGAAGTTAAGGTAGAGCATAAAGTTTCAGTAGCTGCGTTTACATCCAGAGATGAGAATTGGGTAGGTGAGGGAAGAGAGGATGATACTACAGAGGAAAGATGGGAAGGAGAAAGGGAGCTTAGGTTTCATCTAAAAGTAACCGGTAAGGGGGTTGGTGGCACACTGGTAGCAAAATGTAGTGTAAATGTAAAGAAGAAATGGTCCGAGATATGTAGCGGTTGTACCAGAATGTTATCTGCAGTACAATTGCGTGTGTAAATTAAATCAAGTTGGTTGCCTGATTTGTGCGTGCTAGTAGTGGTAAGGCGATTGAGATCAAATTCATAGATATGAATATGTAGATTGCGGGTGCATCTACGTGCTTGGAGCGGTTGAATCATGGGTCGAATGGGGAATCTATACAGATCTATGGTTCACATACCGTTCCAAAATGGCGGACGGCTTACGTATCGTGGCCCATAGAAACAGTCGCTAATGAGGCATCTACGTATGTATATCTATGGTTGCAACCACAACTGTTTCTGAGGAACTACATTGTTTGGAGGAAGAATAATGTTTTTATTAATATAATTACATTTTATTTGCTCTGTTTTATTTTGTGAAACCTTACTACATGAAATAACCATTTTATAAAAACTTTGTAAACCACAGCTTATTGGGGCTTATTGCTTTAGGATATTTCAAAATATCTGTAGGGAAAAAAATAGTGCTATCAAATTAATATTATTTATTTATTTGTTTGTTTGTTTGCTAATGAATCACACCACTGCATATAAAAGGAACAATTACACAACTTATTTTAGCTAAACTGATTTGAGCTTGGCACTATTGATGGGTGCTTTTGAAGCACTGCTTTGTGAAGCTTTGAAATCTTTGTGAATCATTTGTTTCGAACCAGTGGCTCAGAGCACATATCAAACTGCCGAAGTCACATAGTTTCAGTTAATGAGGTTTCGTTATGTCGTTATGTGTAACTGTTTTGAAGTTTAAAAAAACCTGATTGACAAAATAATGTGAGTTTGGAGGAAAATATGTTGTTATTCTCATATTATATATATATATATATTTAAAAAAAAATGTATATATAACCCCCCACTCCCCATATTTTTTCCCCCCATAACAGCTAATCTTTCTGATTAAAGCAATAAAACAATAAGAAGCCAATTCAAAAATAAGAAAATACATAACATCAGTTGTTCAAAGATGAATCTAAGAGTAAAATGTTTACCTGAAGTCAAGAACAAAATACATAGTTAAATACATATTAAATACCCTCCACACTACGGGCTGATCTGACTACAGAATCGCCCTGACTGATTTGCAACTTACCCTTAAATACTACCAGAACAAAAGGCCCATAAACATTTATTCTCTGCCCCAAAACAGATTAGATCACAACAGAACACAACAGAGTTACAGAATTCACTTAAGTTTTCAATATTTCTCATAATATAAGTGACTACTGTGAAATTGAGACCATTTTACCAATCACACAGAGACCTTTAAAATGATACCAAACATGAGGGTGAAAAACAACGGGTTCACAAGATATATGATATGTGGTATTTGCATATTCTTAATGAACTTTGAGTGAATCCTTTTGGGGAGAAAGAGGGAGATGCAGAGATGGCAGGGTGAAGAAGGGGGTCATAAATGATCAAAGTAGATAATCCAGTCAACACGTGAGATCACGCGATGATCACAGTGACATCACACCATTCTCATACGGTGATCCTCACAGTGTGAGTAATATATGAGCTCATTGTGAACCCAAAATGTTGAGCAGGTTGAGAGGAGGCAGTTCAAATATCAGTCGCTGGGGGACATTCTACTTCCTGTTTCTCAACACTATCACAGAGATATCACAGTGCTCTCACATGATGAGCTCATGAGTGCACGCCCAGCTAACAGATTTCTGTTATAAGAACCTTCTCCAAACATACAACTGACTTCCAGACACAGCCTTCGATGAAATCAACTGAAATAAAAGAGTACATTAAATCTCTTATGATCTCAGCAGAGAATGATTAAACAACTCCACAAACAGCATCACCAGCTCCACTCATTACTAACCAGACTGACTTTATTTCTGATATCTACAAAAGCTCTTATTGAGAATGAGATGTTTTATTGTTTCGTTTGATGTTACCATCAAAGTGATTAGTGTTTGCTTTAGTTGGGCTCTTGACTCTTGACTTTATAACATTATATTTTTTTGGGCTGCTGTAACTGTGTTTGTAAAGCACATTTGTTACGGCAAGTAACTCCAGAAAGACACTGCAACCAGGTGATATTGGGTTGTTGTTAATAACAACGAAATTATCACCTAGATTCAATGCAATCTTTGTGAAGTGTTATTAATCAGAGTGTTTTAATTATAACAGCTTTTTGATTATACAGTATAGGGTCAAACAGTGTAACAGTGAATGATTTTAAAAGCATAAGTCACAAACATTTTGAACTATGGTGTCATTTAAACACAAAGAGAGACATCAAGAATCGGTTTATGAATCTCAACAATGGTGACAGTCAAAAGTTTCATGCTGCATTGCATACTGGGTAGTTAGTTTCATGGGTTTATTGCATGGCATCTGTGAGTTCCTGAGTTAATTTCATAAAGGAAATAATTGCACTCCCTACACTATTTATTTGAAAATCAAGGGTAAAGTGTAAAAATAATTTTGAATGGCCGCAGCAGGGTGAGTTTGGTTAGTTAATAATAATTCCACCAAACTCACTCAAATGCATTTATGTAGAAAATAATACATGTAACGAAGGTGCAGGACTCTTTTATTAGACCAGCAAGAAAACTGGAAACCGTATGCAGAAATTGCAAGAAAAACATTAACGCTAGAAAAGACTCTGCATCAGAAAATAACACATCTGCCACCAAACAGTGAAAATTAGCAATTTTCCTCTGTCCTCATTCTAAGTCAAACCTGTTCCATTTCCTGTCATATGCAGAGTGTGTCGAAGTCGCTTTCACACTCGTCTCAATCACCCTTGGAGGCAAAGCCATAACACTTAAGTTTAACCTCTCACGGGCCAGACCCAAAGAGCCCACTTTTCTGCTTGTGAGAGGAGATCCTTATTAAAATGCTGTATGTTGCTTTATTTGGAAGTCATAACAGTGTAGCTGCTGATGCTGTGATGAACTCAAGACATGTTTGCGTTCAATTTGTCTTTTTAGTTTTAATTGTTTCACTTAATTTTCAGTTGAATTTCAGATACACAAAGTAGTGCCCAGTCAACAATTTGATCTCACAGTGATGTCACCATGATCTCACAGGATACTCGTGATGAGGTCACAATGTGAGGTAACAGTGAGCTAAAAGTGTAACCTCACAGCGCCCTCACTGTGTGCTCATACTAATGTGAGGTCAAAGTGCACTCACTGCACAGAGACTAGGTACCCAGCATGCATTGCAGCATGAAGCTTTTGATTGTCACCATTGTTGAGATTCATACACTGATTCTTGATGTCTCTCTTTGTGTTTAAATGACATAGTAGTTCAAAATGTTTGTGTCTTCTCATGCTTTTAAAATCCTTCATAAACGATTATGAGACTGCTGGGTCATATACTATAATCACAAAGCTATTATTTAAAAACTTTAGATTAATAACTTCTCACTGCATACTGAATCCAGGTGATGGCCACACTGTTATCATCAGTAACAAACCGATATCACCTGGTTGCAGTCTCTTTTTTTTTTTTTTTTTTGCCATAACAAATGTGCTTTTCAAACACAGCTACAACAGCACCAAAAAATATAATGTTATAAAGTCAAGGGTCAAGAGCCCAACTAAAGCAAACACTACTCACCACGATGGTAACGTCAAACAAAACAATAAAACATAATCATCAAAACATAATCATCTAAATCTGTTAATTCTCAATAAGCGCTTTTGTAGATGTCTGACAGAAATAAGAACCCCGCACATCAGGAAGTAGAATATCTCCCAGCGACTGATATTTGAGCTGCCTCCTCTCAACCTGCTCAACATTTTGAATTCACAATGAGTTCATATATTACTCACACTGTGAGGATCACCGTATGAGAATGATCTGATATCACTGTGATCATCGCGTGACCTCACGTGTTGACTGGGAATAAACTATATTCAGTATATGATCCAAACTGGGTGTTTAGTTTCATTTCATGTCAAGAAAATAGTCTTTGTTTAGTTGACTCAAATGAAGTAAGATCATAGTGATAATGTAATCACCTTATTAACACACTATAAATATTAGTTTTTTGTTGTTGTTGTTGTTGTTTTTACTTTGTGCTTTGTGGTTTAAGGCAATTTACTTTACATTTAATTCAGCAGTACTTTTCTATAATGGCAGAAAATTACAGTTTTTTAATGTTAATTTTGTATTTATTTATTTATTTTTATTAAAGGGCACCTATTATGCAAAATCCACTTTTGTTTGGACATAAATGTGTGTTGGCAGTGTGTGAACACATCCACCCTACAATAATAAAAATCCACCCACTCTTTTTTTAATCCCCTTTAAAGCAAGTCAGTCTCACTAGGCCTGCCGTTTTGACTCTCACCGCAGTATGACGTCACATTTCGGAGGGCAGGATAGTAGTAAGGCTATGTCTGTTTGCAAAACAGACTCTAGAGAATGAATTTGGGTAATTTAAGCTTTTAGATTATACCTGATACCACACACACACAACCAAAATAGCTTTAGCAGTTATACATGCTTATAACTTGCTGTTTTAGACGCACACAATCAACTTGTGCTCAAGGTTTCGCAGCATAGATATGAATATGTATATTGCGGGCGCGTCTACGTGCTTACAGCGGTTGAATCATGGGTCGAATGGGGAATCTACACAGATCTATGGTTCACATACCGTTCCAAAATGGCGGACGGCTTACATATCGTGGCCCATAGAAACAGTCGCTAATGAGGCATCTACGTATATGTATATATATATATGGTTGCATCCACAACTGTTTCTGAGGAACTACATTGTTTGGCGGAAGAATAATGTTTTTATTAATATAATTACATTTGATTTGCTCTGTTTTATTTTGTGAAACCTTACTATATGGAATAACCATTTTATAAAAACTCTGTAAACCACGGCTTATTGGGGCTTATTGCTTTAGTAGGATATTTCAAAATATCTGTAGAAAAAAAAATAGTGCTATCAAATTAATATTTATTTATTTGTTTGTTTGTTTGCTAATGAATCACACCACTGCATATAAAAGGAACAATTACACAACTTATTTTACCAAAATAACTTATTTTAGCTAAACTGATTTGAGCTTGGCACTATTGATGGGTGAAGCACTGCTTTGTGAAGCTTTGAAATCTTTGTGAATAATTTGTTTCAGACCAGTGGCTCCGAGCACATATCAAACTGCCAAAGTCACATGGTTTCAGTTAATGAGGTTTCATTACGTCACAACTGTTTTGAAGTGGGCTGATCTCTGTAAACCCATGAATCACTGTATTTCATAGAATACTACATTTACATTTAGTCATTTAGCAGACGCTTTTATCCAAAGCGACTCCAAAGTTATAAAAATAAATAAATAAATAAATAATAATAATGACAAAATAATGTGAGTTTGGAGGAAAATATGTTGTTATTCTAATATTATATATATATATAATGGTATTGGGGGAAAAAAATGATATATATATATATATATATATATATATATATATACTATATATATATAAACTTTTTGTTTTTCTTCCCCATAACAGCTAATCTTTCTGACCCCTGCTACAACTACACTGCACTGGACAATCCATGGAGAGCCACCAATAATACATATGACTTACATTCATATCAGATGTGTGACCAGTCTGTCACCTGGAGCGGCTGGTATCGTCTCTTCATTAATGGTGTGAGCGCTCACATCCCAGACACGTGTGTGGCAAGGGGTAGCTGTGGTACTAACACTGCACTGTGGATTCGTGGTGGACACCCAACAGTACAGGATGGAGTCGTCACTCGAGATGTCTGCGGTAACGGTGGAGGTTACTGCTGCTATTACGGGTCTTTCCCCATCAAAGTCAAAGCCTGTCCAGGCAATTATTACGTCTATGAGCTGGTTACACCAACTCTCTGTAATTCAGCATACTGTGCAGGTGATTTATATTCACATGAGACTTTTGTATTATTTGTGTTTATTGATGTATTGATATTCATGAGCCATTATTTTTTAGCAGCACTGTTACAACAGTCACACCAGAGACGAGCTCAGCTGATAATGTAGTCTGATGTTTCCTTGTTTATTGGTATTTTGGCTGAATGTTTGTGGATCTGTAGAATTGAACAGGTGTGTGTGTGTGTGTGTGTGTGTCTAGATAAAGATGAAGGAATGTGTATGTGTGTGTGTGTGTGTGTGTCTAGATAAAGATGAAGGAATGTGTATGTGTGTGTGTGTGTGTGTGTGTGTGAAGGAATGAATGTGTGTGAAATGTGCAGGTGTACTGTAATTGTAGACATTTTGTGTGTCCTTTGTAATATTTGTGTCTTACTTAACTTAACTTAGTTCATTGTTATTCATCAGTCATTTTTCTTTTTTTCAGCTGTTACTATCAGCAGCACTGTTACAACACTCACTCCACAGACGACCACAGCTGGTAATGTAGCTTTTGATCATTCACAGCCCTGAACCACAATGTGAAAAACAAAAACAAAAAAATCCTTTCTGAGCCTCTAAGTTTTCAATTGTTCTCGCTTCAAAAACGTAATTTTTTCTCCACAAGAGGTAACACAAAAATGAAAAAAGATAAACTAGCATTAGCACGCTGTATCAACACCACTATCAATAAGCGTAACATCTCGTGCTTACACTGATTTTTCTGTTTATTTATCTTTGAATTATACCTTACATCGTAAACAAGACAAAATCTTGTTTCTTTTTTTTTTTTGTCATGTGTAATAACTAGTTTGTTTGTTTTTGTTTTTTACATTACATGCACTAGACCAGAGGTAGGAACCTTTTTTGACCAAAGAGACTTTTGTCCTTTTTTTTTTTTTTTTATGGTTAATACTTCCAAAAAAGCCACTGCTAAATCATTCAGTCAATCAATCAATAAATAGTAGCTTGTAATAGTAGTTTGATTAGTTTCATAGACAACTACAAACAAAGAAATGTGTGACAAACAATATGATGAATTCAGGTAAAGTGGGTCACTTTGTGTAAAAAGTGTAGGCTAATTTAGATACCTAGAGTTTTTTTTTTTTTTTTACTTTAAGGCCCAGCTATACTATTTAAATTTGAATACAGATAATATAAAGTGTTATTTACAAAGTATGTACTAATAATTAGGCTATTTTGAGATCATGCGCTCCAGACAAATTTATTTTCAGGTAAAGTGGGCCATCCTTTATATATCAAAATTTATTCTGCTTCTTAATTAAAAACACATTTCTTATGAACACATTATCAGACCATCACATTTAACAACATATTTAACAACCCCCACCCCCCACCCAAAAAAAAAAAACATATATGCAGTGGTTGAATAGTAAAAAAATAAATAAATAAATAAATAATAAAATAAAAAAATAAAAAATACATTGTACATATACATACGAGGTAGTTATTATTTCTTGGTGGGGGGGGGGATGTGGCTCCTGTAGCTAATTTTACATAATGATTACAAAATTTGTCTACTTTTTAAAAAGGTTTTTATTTAATGAAAAATATCCTTATTAAATAAACTATTATTTGTAAGCTTTTTTTCCCTTCTGGGGCCTGAAATGGAGGGATTTTGGTCAATATTGATAATTGAACAACATTTTGTTAAATGAGTTGTTGTGCTCAAACCTTGGCTGGTTTAGGCCTGACAATGTTAATGTATTTGGTCTTGGCAGAATAGCCCAGCCAACAAACTTATGTGGGGCCCAGATGGGTGGCACCTGGGCTATCTAACTGGGCCTCAGCCAGTTTTGTCGTCAGTTTCCACGAGGGCCCCACATGGGTCAGCCCAGATGAAACAATGTAATGAACACTGCTCAGTATGCATACTACAGAGTGTTAAAAATAAAACTGAAGCAGCACTGCAGTTCATTAGATAATTAAGTGATTATCTAGTACTGATTGAGCATTAGTGACAAACACCTGCTTAAGAAAAAAGAGACGAGCAGAAACACAACAGCTACTATTGACTTCCAGCCACAGCCTGCAAAACAACTGCAAATAAAAGACATTAAATCTCTGAAGATCTCAGCAGAGGAGGATTAAACAACTCCACAAACAGCATTACTAGCATCACTTATTACTAACCAGACTGACGTTATTTCTGTCGGACTTCTACAAAAGTTTTTGAGAATTACAGAGGTTCAGATGTTGGTTTTATTGAAAAGTATATTTGTCACCATTATGGAGAATAGTGTTTGTTTTAGTTGGGTGGTTGGCCCTTAAAGTTTTAACTTTAGTTTTTCTCTGGTTGTTTTAACTGTGTTTGATATGGCAAGACAAGCAAGAAAAAACTGTGATGATGAAGATATAATCGTCATGTAATATGAATCAGTGTATGAATCTCAGCAACGGTGACATGATTTATGCTGCAATGCATTCTGGGTGAAGCACACAAAAGTCAACAATGGCTCCCAACATGCATTTTTTTTCTCAGGGTTAGTAATGTGAAAATTTAATTTTTTGATCACAACAAGCCATTTCTAAACAGTGATGAGCTCTGTGAGAAAGACCACTCGAAAACCTTAAAATCTACATAATCATCAATGAACAGCTATTATCAGCTGATAACCTTTGAGTCTAACTGTCTTTGCACACTACATGTTTTCTAAATACATTGTGGCAAAGCAAACAAGCATATAGAGGAGCATAAGAGTCAAGAGCTCTATTAAAGCAAACGTTATTCACCGTAATGGTGACTTCAAACCAACCTCTTACTTTCAATAAAACATCAACATCTGAACCTCTGTATTTCTCAATAAGAGCTTCTCTAGACAATCTGACAGAAATAACAACAGTCTGTTTAGTAATAAGTGAAGCTGGTGATGCTGTTTGTGGAGTTGTTTAATCCTCCTCTGCTGAGATCTTCAGAGATTTAATGTCTTTTATTTGCAGTTGTTTTGCAGGCTGTGGCTGGAAGTCAATAGTAGCTGTTGTGTTTCTGCTCGTCTCTTTTTTCTTTAGCAGGTGTTCGTCACTAATGCTCAATCAGTACTAGATAATCACTTAATTATCTAATGAACTGCAGTTCTGCTTCAGTCTTATTTTTAGAACTCTGTAGTATGCATACTGAGCAGTGTTTATTTCATTGTTTCATCTGGGCTGACCCATGTGGGGCCCTCGTGGAAACCGAGGACAAAACTGGCTGGGGCCCAGTTAGATAGCCCAGGTGCCACCCATCTGGGCCCCACATAAGTTTGCTGGCTGGGAGGCTACCACACCGACCGGCATAATGCTAGTGGTCTATGGCTATGTGTGCCTGGGCTACCACACCGACCGGCATAATGCTAGTGGCCTATGGCTATGTGTGCCTGGGCTACCACACCGACTGGCTTAACTCTAATTAGACGTGCACTATGTGTAATGTTAATTAACAAAATGGATATACGTTGAAATCCGATAGATAAGACCCCAGCACCTACCTGAGCAAATACATAATTTAGTCGTTTGATAAATGCTGTTACTTTCTCCACTTCATCAGTCCCAGCGGCAGCATAACAGCTCGTTAATTCATGTTCATGCAATGATGAGACGGACAAAGTTACCCGATGCATGCCATTTTACTCTCTCGTGCAGATAAAAGTTGTCAGAGTTACAGTGCACAGGAACCCTGGGTGGACTGACCTGAATGAACCAAAATAAAATCAGAATATAAATGTTCTTTCGCCGTTTTCTGAACTACACAGCACAGTCAGAGCACACATCACACAAGCACATTTCTTCGAACTACACTACCCATAATGCATTTAACTTGGGGCTACAACAATTGTATATAGTGATCTTAAGTGATAACTTTTATTTCCCTTCTCCCGCAACACTGTCATTGAATTTGACTGCCATAAACGCGTTCTTCTAACACTGCGCGCAGCTGAAATCAACCACACACATCACAATGAAAACATCGACCTTAGAAATAACGAACGTGAACACTGGGATAATCATCGATGTATGGCGAACCCCTGTTGAAATGCATAAACAAGAATGCTTATTTAACTTAACCTGTTTCATGTCCGTTACAATCGGCATGTCCTCAGAGCGAATACATATGCTATAAACTGCATTTTGCTCCAGTCTTGTTTATCCTTGCCATAACAAATGTGCTTTACAAACACAGTTACAGCAGCCCCAAAAAATATAACGTTATAAAGTCAAGGGTCAAGAGCCCAACTAAAGCAAACACTAATCACTTTGATGGTAACAACAAACTAAACAATAAAACATCTAATTCTCAATAAGAGCTTTTGTAGATTTCAGAAATAAAGTCAGTCTGGTTAGTAATGAGTGGAGCTGGTGATGCTGTTTGTGGAGTTGTTTAATCATTCTCTGCTGAGATCATGAGAGATTTAATGTATTCTTTTATTTCAGTTGATTTCATCGAAGGCTGTGTCTGGAAGTCAGTTGTATGTTTGGAGAAGATTCTTATAACAGAAATCTGTTAGCTGGGCGTGCACTCATGAGCTCATCATGTGAGAGCACTGTGATATCTCTGTGATAGTGTTGAGAAACAGTAGAATGTCCCCCGTGACTGATATTTGAACTGCCTCCTCTCAACCTGCTCAACATTTTGGGTTCACAGTGAGCTCATATATTACTCACACTGTGAGGATCACTGTATATGGTGTGATGTCACTGTGATCATCGTGTGATCTCATGTGTTGACTGGGCAGTCACCAGCTCAGGACTCCATTTCCCAGAATCCTCCCCGGCTCACACCTTTTCTCAGTCCATGATCACCATCACCTGGAGTCTAATTCCCCACACCTGTCACCGCTAATCTAGCTCCCTTTATCCTTGCACTTTCCTCAATGTCACTATTTCTGGTCTCACGGCTTGTTATGCAATCCTTACTTGTTGTTACTTACCTCAAGGATTTGCCATCGCTCTGTTTTCATCAGCTCCACCGCTCCTTTGCGCCTCTGGATCATCTGAAAACATTGCATGTGTACGTACCTGACTCTTACCTGCTATTACCTACCTGCTAGCCACTCAAGCATTCTGCTTCCCATTGTCCTCAGCTCCATTGTCTCCACTCTCCGCTGTTCCCCTCGAATCTTCTGGAAAAGGAATCGTTAACTCTCAGATAAGAACCAAGAACCCTCACCATTCCCCCATATACTCACCTGGGGTGTATTCCAGAAAGCATGGTTAACTTACCGTCAGATAAACCCTGAACTTTCGGTTGATTAACCCCAAACTTTGCTTACTCAAGGTTCCAAAAACGCGTCCGGGAGTAAGTTCATTCAACTCCGAGTATGTTCCTGGTTAAGACTCAAGACATTCTCAACAGAGCGACGAATCGACGAGTCACTATGGAAATGGACGCTAAGAATAAGTGCGCCATAATGCTTCTTTCTTCTTCTTCTGTTCAAAGGTCATGTAGGCCTTATGCTTCGTGCATATCGCCACCTAATTGATGGTTTCCCGTTTAATCTTTAATCCTTGAGAATAAGAATTATATTGTTTGTTTGATGCTAATTATATATTAAGTCATATCAGATATGTATTTTTATTATAGAAATACATTATAGAAAATGCCGATCCATGTGTGAGATGATAATATAAAATGTAAAAAAAAAAAAAAAAAATATATATATATATATATATATATATATATATATATATATATATATATATATATATATATATATAGGCTAATATAATAAATTAAACATTACATTTTCATAATAGGGTTTTATAATTTATACAGATAACTTATGTATGCCAATAAAATATAATAACCATATTAGAGCAATATATAGGCTATCCTTATTTATTACTTATATTAGCGCTTAAAATATCATACAACTATATATATATATATATATATATATATATATATAGCAGGCTATATACATAACTGTATTGTAATAATATATAATACTGTGAGCTATCTGTCACGCCCACTGAAGGCTTGTCAGTAGATCATACATGTTCAGATAGCGCTGAAGTGCACTAACCCTGGAACATAACCTGCTCCAGAGCAGGTTATCTTCAGAGAGCAAGTTGCTATGGTTACTTACATACCCTGGAAGTAACCTCCGATTTTGGAACCGAAAGCTGAGGTTATCCGCTCACTTATCCTCAAACATACCCGGGTATGTCACATAACCTGCTTTCTGGAATACACCCCTGGACTGTGTTCAATAAACCTGCTGTTGTTTGCACTTACCTCTGTGTTCCCCTGTGTATTTGCTGACAACTGTAAAGATGCACTGTTCCTTTATCTTATATAAAATATTTTAGAATCCAAAATTGCTATAAAGTTAAAGCCTTATGTCCATATAAGGTATTTTTCAAATTTGAAGTTGATATATAAAAAAAAAATAATAATAATAATTGAGGTTCCTGTTTTATTTAGGGCGTTATGCCACAAATAACCACCGGGTGCCATCAAAACTCCATTGAATGTTTTTTTTGAAGCATTTTTCTGTCACAAATGTCTCAATTTCTCTGTGATTATTATGTCTATCAAAAATATAAACCACCAAATATGGAATCTTGAGACTCCGACCTTTTTTAAAAATATATATAAAAAAAGATTATAAAAAAAAAAAATTGACTATAAAAGACTGTAATAAATTTTGTAATATGACGCTTGACTCCACCTACTAAGGGGAGGAGACCGCTGAAAGATTTTAAAGTACCATTTCCATGGTAACGTATTGTCCGATTTAAAAATGGTGGTAACACTTTATTTTGATGGTCCCTTTTGAACATTCTGTTGACACTAAGTAATGTTGCAGCTACATGTCAACAAACTCTCATTAGATTATTAGTAGACTGTCTGCTTCATATCTGCTAACTCTTTATTGTGATGGTCTCTCAACAGACACTCTACTGACTATAAGTAACTTTGCAACTACATGTCAACTTATTCCAACCCTAACCCTACCAGTCAACTAATACACTACTAACACTCTAATGAGAGTTGGTAGAAATGTAGGTGCAATGTTACTTATAGACAACAGAATGTGTTAAAGGGACCATCAAAATAAATTGAAACCAAAATGGTTTTCACAGGATAAATTATGAGGTTTTCAAATGATATATCTTTTATGATAATTACTAAATATGCTAGAGAAAAAAGACAACGAAAAAAAGAGCGCCATTGGGCCATTGGGTGACACTTATGGGGTTCTCACTGATGGCACACTTTATCTGAATTCAGCCCTACATAAGTTGCGGGGGTTGGGGGGGTGTTCAGGAGAGAGAAAATAATCAGGACAGGATAAAACACTTTTTAGATAAAAATCAACAACTGCTCATGGTCAAATTCATCACTTATTTTTGATATATGCTTTTATAATATTGCACAAATGACATCTATATAATTTGCTGTTTTGTTTTAATATTGTCTTTATGCTGATTTCTTTCATTGCAGCTATAACTATAACTCTGCCAGAAGTATGCACCGTAAGTCAGAAGAACAGTGCAATAAGATGTGCATTGGAATATATTTGAAATTTTAATGTGCTTTTCTATTCATTGTTGATGGTTACATGCACAGACTTACTTTTGTTTGCTATTAATATTGCAAAACATGATTAAACATGATTTTATTTACAATATAAAGCTCAATTGTGATTTCAGAGTCGGACCTCTGGAGAATGTTTTCAAAATCTTCTTGAGCAGATAGAGAACATTACAGCTCAAGTGCTTCCTTTGAATGTAAGTGACTGATCAAGGATTTTCAAGATAAAAATCATCAAATCTAACTTAGATAATATATGTACAGTACATGTACAGTAACTCTTTTGAACTGCATTTTTCTGATCATTAAATTAGACTGTGACGAACATTTTGACTGTGGCCTTCAGCGCTTCAGAGAAGATTTTAGAGTCATCATCAGCAGCAAACCCAACTGAACTAGCCTCCAATGGAAACCGCATGTTAAAAACCAGCGAGAAACTCATTTCTACATTAGTGAAGCCGACAGACACGAGTGACAACGTCAGTTTTACTCTTGCTGCTGTAGGTAAGTGAAGACACAATTATCACTGATGATGAAATACAGATTGTAAATGATATCAGAGGCTTTATTTAGTCTAGACAGCAGCGGTGGGCCAGACAGCAGCAAATGCAGCTACAGTAACTGTTTAATTGTGCAGTGTTATAAACTTTTATAAGAGAGCACGAAACACTGCCTGTATCTTTGGTTACTGACGTCAAAGGTCAGTGTTTATGCTAATTCATCTTTCATTTGGCAGAAGCTTATCCCATTAGATACTGACATGGACAGGTTGTGTCCTGAAAGAAAAAAAAACAAAAAATACAAAATTAAACACCGGTTCACTTACAGTGAGAAGTCCATGGTTTGTGGAGATCTCAATGTGTTTTTTGAATATGTTCTGCCTTAAAAACAATAAACAGTCAAAAGACACAGCAAAATCCCTGCACAGTAAAACCTCCAGTGTTAAATCAACACTCCCAGTGTATATATAATCCAAACTCAGAGTGTTAAAAAAGTAACACTGAAGCAGTGTTAAAGTTAGTGAGATAATTAGTTTAGTAATTGAGTGATGATTGAACATTAATGAAGAACACCTGCTGTTTACAAACTTAATCACTGAAAGAAAGGAAACAAGAACAGAAAAAAGAGACGAGGCGAGCAGAAAAACAAGATCTACAACTGACTTCAGTCACAGCCTTAGATGAAATCAACACAAGATAAAAGAACACATTAAATCTCTCAAGATCTCAGCAGAGGATGATTAAACAACTCCACAAACAGTATCACCAGCTTCACACGTTACTAACCAGATTGACTTTAGATGTTGATGTTTTAGTTTCATTTGAATTACCATTATCGAGGTCAGTGTTTGCTTTAGTTGGGCTCTTGACTCTTGACTTAAGAATTCACAATTCCTTTGGCTGTCATAGCTGTGTGTTTGTTTAGATATGTTAATTATGGCAAGGGGGTGTTGATGGTTAGACTTCTATAAAGAAATCACCAACATTTAGTGACTTTCATAACGGATTTCATAACATAGTCATTGATTGTTTAAAACTTTTGGTTTTGTTCACGTAAAATAAATAGCTTGATTCTTCAGCTTAAAAATTAATCTGAAAGACTTTCAAAAGTAAATCGGCACTAGAAACTTAAAACATCATTATCATACAGACATCAAGACTCAGCGTATGAATCTCAACAATGGTGACAATCAACAAATTCAGATAAAAAGATCATCTGTGAACAATACAAAACACGCTACTAAAAATCACAAAATAGCAAAACAAAAGGAAATGGTAAGAATAAAAGAAAATACTAAACCAGCTGCATAATTTATTCATGTCGCATTGCATGCTGGGAGCCATGGATGAGTTTTGATTGGTGCTCCCAGAATGCACTGCAACATGGAGCTTTATGTTGATTGTCACCATTGTTGAGATTCATATGCTGATTCTTGAAGTCTGTTTGATGAAAGAAAAGTAAACTTTCAGTCCAGAATAAGTTTCAAAAGTCTTTCAGATTAATATTAAAATTGTCAGACGTTAAACTATATCATAAGCTAAAATAACTAACAAATCTACCAGTAGCTATACTCCAAATTGCATCAATTACTCAAGCCACTATATGCTGATTACATCTTTATTGAAACTTAACCAGCCCTAATCTCATTTTCTCTTGGCTTTTTTTTTTTTTTGCCATAACTAACGTATCTAAACAAACACGCAGTTATGGCAGCCAAAGAAACTACAATGTTTTAAGTCAAGGGTCAAGAGCCCAACTAAAGCAAACACTGACCTCGATAATGGTAATTCAAACAAAACTAAAACATCAACATCTAAAGTCAATCTGGTTAGTAACGTGTGAAGCAGGTGATACTGTTTGTGGAGTTGTTTAATCATCCTCTGCTGAGATCTTGAGAGATTTAATGTCTTCTTTTATCTTGTGTTGATTTCATCTAAGGCTGTGACTGAAGTCAGTTCTTGTATTTCTGCTCGTCTCGTCTCTTTTTTCTGTTCTTGTTTCCTTTCTTTCAGTGATTCAGTTTCAGCAGGTGTTCTTCATTACTGCTCAATCATCACTCAATTACTAAACTAATTATCTCATTAACTTTAACACTGCTTCAGTGTTACTTTTTTAACACTCTTGAGTGTGGATTATATATACACCGGGAGTGTTGATTTAACACTGGAGGTTTTACTGTGTGGTGTTAAAGTGTTAGTTCACCCAAAAATTTAAATTAGGTTGGGTTTTACTCGCCTGGCCCCTCTAAGCCTTTCAGTGGAGGTAAACGGGTGTTTGCTGGATTCAGTTCGGAAGACGTGAAAAAGTACGCGCATCCGTAATAAAACGTCCCGCACACGGCTCCGGGGGGTGAATAAAGGCCCCCTGTAGCGAATCCATGTGTTTCTGAAAGATAAATATCCATATTTCAAACGTAATAAACACTTTTTTTTCTCACTTCCGCTGACTGTGGTACGAGGAAGACGTTCAGGCGGATGACATAGTTCGTATGTATCGCGCGCGTGCCTCTGGGAAATGTAGTGGCAAAGGAAAACCAGTCTCCTCTTAGCTTATATCGAAATCTTCCAACATTTTCCTTTACAAATCCTCGTTTTGTCCTTCTAATTCGTGACCGGTGTTTTATTCTCTCTCCGTGCTCGTCACAAATCACGCAACGCCGACGTATGTCATCCGCCTCGTACCACAGTCAGCGGAAGTGAGAAAGTGCTTAAATGTATAATTACACTGTAACAACACACCTTAAAATAAAGTGTAACCACAAGTTGAATCACTCTGTCCATACGGACACGGGTATTTTCAAAGCCGCAGCCTTTTATATGCGGTTTGGCAAATCACGCAAACACAGTATCAGGTCACTGAAACCAAACCTTTTTGAAAACTCCTGCCAGGAGAGGACTGCATACTTGTCAACCTTCCCGTTTTTCCCGGATTCTTCCGTATTTTACTATTTTATCCCGCTATTATCCCGTTTAAATATTTTCCGGTATTTCTCTCGTATTTTTAATTTTCCTATTAAAAAAAAATCCCGTCATTTGTATGGCCCAAACCTCATTATATGAATAATCACGTCAATATATTCCAAGGTTGTCCGGTTGCCAGATCTTGTATTCTTCCCATTTGTCCCCTCAACTTGGCAACTTACTACCCAGTGATGCTTTTGAAATCTGTGCAGTAGTGATTTTTTTTTAATGCCAAGTTACCATTTTGGCGATGAGGATAATGCTGGTAAATGCACGAGATACTGGGTTGCATGATGGAGTAATGGAAATGTGTGGCCAGCTTTTAAAGTGAAATATGGCAACTATTGAGACTATAGCGGCATGCAGTACCATCGCTCCCTATACACAGAGTATGCAGTTTGCATAGGGCACCAACTCCAAAGGGGGCACCATACCAGTTGCTCAAAAAAAAAAAAAAAAAAAAAGTGTGACGCCCCATTCCCTATGGGATCATTTTCCCGTCAAAAGTATTGCGGTCACGGATAAAAAAAATAATAAGCATGAAACCAAAATGTAAAAAGGCAAGTAAAGATAAATTGCACAAAATTTAAAAATGAAAGCAGATTTTTTTCAGAATAGCAAACAATGGTCACGGATCGAAAGATAATAGCATAAATCCAAAATTTAATAACGCATTTAAAAATAATAATAGGCATAAATCAAAACTTTAAACACATTTAAAATCATCTTGCACAAAACTGAAATATTAACCTCTTAACTGTCACCGTCCACCCTGTGGGACGCCTACCTTTACTTCACTATTTTACAATTAAATCCTAATCTAATCATGACAAACTATATATCGTTGGAAAGGTCTAAGACTCCTAAATAGGTATTTTACCACTTTTCTGTTAAAAATTATGTAGGAAAAGTAATAGATTAATTTATGACCAGAGGTGTCAAATCCAGGGTCAGAAAGTAAAAGTCCTGCCATGTGTTTATTCCACCCATGAACTCAGCAGCTGATTTCACCAGAGGAGGAACCAACTCATTCCTTTCAAGTCACAAGCAAGTTTGAGTCAAATCCCAAGACCTCAACGAGTTGAGGTAATTAAGAGATAATTGAGAGACTAATTAAATGTTGATTGTGCATTAGTGATGAACACCTGCTGTTATTGAGAATTACAGAGGATCAGATGTTGATGTTTTATTGGTTCAAATGATGCCACCATCATGGAGATCAGTGTTTGCTTTAGTTGGGCTCTTGACCCTTTTAGTAACTGAGAATGGATTGCTTTTAAGCAATTGCAATATTGCTTCACAACAAACATTTGCACATTGCTGAATTAAAAGCTTGAGGAAGCAGATGAGCTTACACTTTTGGCTTTTATGTCACTTGATTGAACATCATGAAGGTGTCTCTCTTTGGTTTATTTACTGACATTCAGCTGTTACAGAACTGCAGGAATTTACTATTAAACAAATGCCATCGTAATATTAAATATTGGAAAAAATTAAGAATTATATTGCTCAGGCTTTTAGACATGAACACTTATCATACGATCCTCAACAGTGGTGACAATAATTATTCATACTGTGGTGTTACCCAGCATGCATTGCAGCATGAAGCATTTTGTTGATTGTCACCATTGTTGAGATTCATACGCTGGTTCTTGATGTCTGTGTGTGTCTGAGTTGGACTGGAGTTTAAATATTTAAATGCATTAGATTTAAAATTCTTTCTCTATAACTACTACAGCAGTAAATTCATTGCGTACTGTGGTTTCACAGAGTTGTTTATTCGAAAGCAGAACCTAACCTCTGAGTGTCGACTCTGAGCGCTGTTACTTCACAGGACTGCAGAAGGATACTTTCTCGAAAACAACAAATATTACCCAGAATTCATTATTTTTTACGAATTTTACTGTTGTAATGAAAAAACAGGATGTTACTGTCAGAATATGGCCGTTTTTTACAGCAATTTTTTACAGTGTATATATATATATATATATATATATATATATATATATATATATATATACACAGTGGGTACGGAAAGTATTCAGACCCCCTTAAATTTTTCACTCTTTGTTATATTGCAGCCATTTGCTAAAATCATTTGTTCATTTTTTTTTCCTCACTAATGTACACACAGCACCCCATATTGACAGAAAAACACAGAATTGTTGACATTTTTGCAGATTTATTAAAAAAGAAAAACTGAAATATCACATGGTCCTAAGTATTCAGACCCTTTGCTCATGTGACCCTGTCGTACCAACTAGGCGTCTTTTCCAGTGACGCTAGCCTAGCCTACTGTATGAATGAATGAACAAACAATCTAAAAAAAAAGATATTAAACTCGACGGAGGAAATGTGGGAATTAGGTTAAACTGAAACAAGGAATGTGGTGTATAATAGGGTTGTCACGATACCATAAAAATGTCTTAAGATACTATACCAGCTTAATTTATAATTCAATTCTACAAAATGAATAAAAATGTAATAAATAAATAGATGTAAGTGAAAACAGACAATATTATTCTCTGAATACTTAATTAATGTGAATGAATGACTGGCTATTGTTATCCATGAAATGATCTAAACAAAATTCATCTTAGCACTGCACAGAAGCTGCATGAAGTGACATTTAGATATGGCATTTATTAATTTAGACTGTATTTATAATTGCATAAATAATGTTATGAGATTAATGTTTTAAATACTAAATTCTGAATATAGAAATATGTTGGAAAATAATGTAATATGCCTACTTTTAGACGGGAAGCTTAAAAACGGCCAGCAGGTGGCAGAAGTTCGTGATTGAATCACTGAGTCATTCAAATGATTCTTTCAAAACGGCTGAATCCTTCAGGAGCGAATTAAATGACTGTTTTTATGAATGGCTCAGTGATTCGCCCAAATCAACGTGGATTTGGATTCAAACACAAACGAAACAAAAACAGCTCTTGCTCGTGTCGTATTGCCTAAGTGTCAGGAGCATTTTTTGCTCGCATATCTTGACATTTCCGAGTTAGCAGCATGTATATTAAAACATAACATTATAAATGAATTAAAAAAAAATATATAATGATTGATAAGAACCAAGTGCAAAGCCGCTATGGGACTGAGCTCGCATAGCTTCAGCGTCAGCGACTTTTTATAGTACAAAATCGCTGTCAATCAAAAGGAGATGCAGTCTTTCGACAGACCCTCCAATCATCACGCAGAAGCCCGGAGTCCAGGCAGCCCACTCCTCCATTCACCCCCAGAAACGCTGAGTGTCCGTGGGCGGGACATAATCGCAACATTTATCCAATGACCGTCTAGTTTCGAAGCTCTGAAAAAAACTGTTCAAAGCAGCCCCATTGAAGTCAATGGACGCTAGGCTTCAACTGGGAAACGCACTGACGCTACGGGAATGTATGAGAAGGAAATCGAGTCAGCCGACCTGCTATATGTAGCTGATTCTGAACGAACTCGTCTTCGAGATGAACGTGTTCTAACGCATTTTTAGTCAATAAAATGTTAACACAATAATACATAGTTGACCATTAATTTTTTGACATTATAGAGGAAGCCGAGCTTCCCTTGCAGTCTTAAAGAAATCCCCACTGGTGGACAGCCATTTTTAGGTCTCTCCAGAGATGCTCAATTGGGTTTAAGTTCAAGAACAGTCACGGAGTTGTTGTGAAGCCACTCCTTCGTTATTTTAGCTGTGTGCTTAGGGTCATTGTCTTGTTGGAAGGTAAACCTTCGGCCCAGTCTGAGGTCCTGAGCACTCTGGAGAAGGTTTTCGTCCAGGATATCCCTGTACTTGGCCGCATTCATCTTTCCCTCGATTGCAACCAGTCGTCCTGTCCCTGCAGCTGAAAAACACCCCCACAGCATGATGCTGCCACCACCATGCTTCACTGCTGGGACTGTATTGACTGTACTGATTGTATTCTATCTTGGTCTCATCAGACCAGAGAATCTTATTTCTCACCATCTTAAACTCCCTGCAGGCTTTCATGTGTCTTGCTTCCGTCGGGCCACTCTGCCATAAAGCCCCGACTGGTGGAGGGCTGCAGTGATGGTTGACTTTCTACAACTTTCTCCCATCTCCCGACTGCATCTCTGGAGCTCAGCCACAGTGATCTTTGAGTTCTTCTTTACCTCTCTCACCAAGGCTCTTCTCCCCCGATAGCTCAGTTTGGCCGGACGGCCAGCTCTAGGAAGGGTTCTGGTCGTCCCAAACGTCTTCCATTTAAGGATTATGGAGGCCACTGTGCTCTTAGGAACCTTAAGTGCAGCAGAAATTTTTTTGTAACCTTGGCCAGATCTGTGCCTTGCCACAATTCTGTCTCTGAGCTCTTCAGGCAGTTCCTTTGACCTCATGATTCTCATTTGCTCTGACATGCACTGTGAGCTGTAAGGTCTTATATAGACAGATGTGTGGCTTTCCTAATCAAGTCCAATCAGTATAATCAAACACAGCTGGACTCAAATGAAGGTGTAGAACCATCTCAAGGATGATCAGAAGAAATGGACAGCGCCTGAGTTAAATATGTGAGTGTCACAGCAAAGGGTCTGAATACTTAGGACCATGTGATATTTCAGTTTTTCTTTTTAATAAATCTGCAAAATGTCAACAATTCTGTGTTTTTCTGTCAATATGGGGTGCTGTGTGTACATTAATGAGGAAAAAAATAAACTTAAATGATTTTAGCAAATGGCTGCAATATAACAAAGAGTGAAACATTTAAGGGGTCTGAATACTTTCCGTACCCACTGTATATATATATATATATATATATATATATATATATATATATTTATTATTATTATTCTTTTTTTTTTCTTTTAGGGTACAGTAAAAGGTACATATACTTTTTTTTCTGGGGGGGCGTACTTCAGTTCTGCCTTCAGTGGGATGTTTCATGCCAAGTTACCACAGAAAGAAAAGTTAAAGGTCCCACTTTATATTATGGCGCTTTTCCACTGCATGGTACGGCACGGTACGGTTCAGTACGGCTCACTTTTGGGGGTTTTCCACTGAGTACGGTACCTGGTACCTGGTACTTTTTTTTAGTACCATCTTGGCCGAGGTTCCAAGCGAACCGTACCGTTACCAAAACGTGACGTGTAAACTCTGCTGATCACTGATTGGCCGGAGAAAATCGTCATTACTGCGTCACTGAACTTGCAACACGAGACACAACAGACCCGATAGATTTAAATCAGCACAGCCAGCAAAGGATCGGTCGCAACTTTTGTTTGTATCAACCAAAAAATGGCTGTTTCGTGGTCTGCTGAGGAAGTACAGACGTTCCTCTCGTTGATAGCCGAGGAGCGGATCCAGCGAGAGCTTGATGGGGCAACGTCTTGCTGTTAAAAACATCCACATGCCGAGAATGAAGAACACCATTCCGTCGATATGCTCCATTGTTGTGTGTTTGTTTTTGGCGCGATTACGATGATGTCACGGCAGTAGAGGCAGCGCAACTATAACGACACGTGAATAATCCCGCCCACTCTAAAGCGGTACTAAACTGCAGTGGAAACGCAAACCGAGCCGAACTGAGCCGTGCCGAACTGAGCCGTGCCGTACCGTGCCGAGCCGAGTCGTACCATGCAGTGGAAAAGCACCATTAGGTAGCCTTACATTTAAATTAATTATTTGGTACAATGCACTTATTGTGTACATACGTTTTTACATTGTATTTATATTTTTTAAAAATACCTGTATGTAGTTGCATCTGTAATTAATTTCTGTAATTACATTTATAATTACACTGTTGACCCATCCCTTACACCTTAACCCACCCTTAAACCTACCCATACTACCAAACCTGTCCCTAACCTCACCCGTGTCCCACCTCAATAGCAGTAAAAGTGTTTTGCAATACAATAAGAACACAATAAGTACATTGTACTTATTTTTTGATGTATGTACATAGTAGTTAAGGTCACCTAATATAAAGTGTGACCAAGTTAAGCAAACATGATCAGGTGATGCAGATTATGTATTGATGAAGACATAATCATCTGATTGACTGATCTTGTTCAGACTCTCATCTCTGATTATATGGGTGATGTTTTATTTAATTATAGTAGCTCTATAACACAACAGCATGAGATCCAGCACACTATTAGCTTTAGGTCATCTGCAGGTCAAAAGTCAGATCTTACAGTACACTGTATACTCAAGTGCTCCCGTTCTTAATTTGAGGTCCAAATGTACCTAAAATCAAAACATCTAAGCACTTTTTTACATATACATTTATTCAGATAGCAGATTAGACTTGAAGAGTTCAGACTCAATCAGAGAATAAAAACCCAACAACAGTAAATTACCATTTTATTTATTTATTTATTATTATTATTATTATTCAAAGTAAATGATTGAATTAAATAGCACATAACTGCTTGTTTGGGTTTAACAGAGGGTCAAGTCTTCATGGTTGGACCAAATGTCATCTTAAATAAAATCCCTCAGCTTGACACGACAAACTCTTCTGTGGACATCGATCTCATTGGGATCGCCAAGAACAACAATGAAAGTATGTCAAATGTTTCTATTTTAAAAAAGATAAAGCATACCTTTACCACTAAACCACATTTACTTACTTTTTTGATTGCTGTTGTTATTGTAACATAAAGCATTAATGTAAGTTTATTTTTCTGTTTCTGTCTCACAGGATCAGCTGCTGTGGCTATCATGAGCTACAACACGATGGAGAATCTACTGAAGCCAGACTTCTTCAACACATCAAACAACACGATTAAAACCATGATGTCCACTGTGATCTCAGCTACTCTTCCCAAAACCACCAACACTAAACTCACCAAACCAGTCAACTTCACCTTCAGACACATCAGAGTGAGAGACTGAAACGTGTTTTTGTCCAACCTGAGCACTGATGAACATCTGAAAACATCTAATATTCAATGTTCTGATATTTTCTTTAAGTTAGTTCTTCTTCTTGCAGGAGTTTGATCCCAGCGGTTCTCTGTCCTGTGTGTACTGGAATATCAGCGAGTGGATTGTAGATGGTTGTTCTGTTTTAAAGACCAATAGCAGTTACACTGTGTGTTCCTGTGTTCATCTGTCCACATTCGCTCTCATCATGCAAACCAGCCGCCCACCAGAGGTACAGAACATTTCTAGTGAACACTGAAGAGCAGCACAGATGTGGCACTCATGTTCTCTGACATGTTTTCTCAGAGCGACCCACTGCTGGAGCTGTTGAATTTGGTTTGTGTGATCGTGGGGCTGGTGTTCTTCACTTTGGCCCTGATGACCTTTGCCCTTTGTCAGTGGAGTCCTGGAGTGAATAATGTGGCTCGAATCAACATCTGCATCAGTCTTCTGCTGGCTCACCTTCTGTTCCTGCTCACACAGCGGTTCCTGAGCCTCATACGGCCTCAGCAGGTGAGAATGATGGAGCCCTACAGCTCAGCACAGCCTCACTGAGAATCATCATAACCGTCTCTCATGGTCTCCAGGTGTTGTGTGCCGTGATCGCAGGCCTTCTGCACTTCCTCTTTCTCTCCGGCTTTGTGTGGATGTTCATTGAAGCTGTGCTGCTCTTCATCTGTGTGAAGAACCTATCACAGATCAGCTCCAAAAAGAGGGAGGTGCTTAGCAGTGGCTTCCTGTGTGTGATTGGATATGTGGTTGCTCTGGTTGTGGTGTGTGTGTCTGTCGGTCTGGTTCCTGAAGGCTACGGCGAACAGTGAGTTGTTGTTGTTTTAAAGATAATTTGATTAGAAGCAAATAAAGCAGCTCTGGGCTTTTGTGACTTTTATCACTTTGTGACTTAATTTTAGGCTGTATCAGCATCACATACAAAATTAAAATCTAAGATTTCACCAGTCAACACCTGAAATGTCTTTCTGACAAATGCATTCAGTTGTTATATTGATTTTTCTCTAAACAGCTGCTGGATTAAATTGGATAAAGGCTTCATCTGGAGTTTTCTGGGTCCTGTTTGCGTCATACTAGCAGTAAACACATTTATCATGACATTTATTTATATTAAAAGGAAAGCAAGTTGATTAATTACTCTTTTACTTTTCAGTCAAACACACTTCTCTTCATCAAGATCTTCATCAGTCTGAACTCAACTCTCAAAAGTCTCAACGCTGAAGTTTCACAGATGAAACAAACAAAGTAACATTATTATTATTTAATTAGTAAATTAATAGAAAACCACATAGTCAATAAAGACACACTAACTCTGCAGGATTCACATGAACTCTGTTTCTCTGCAGGATAATGGTGTTTAAAACACTGGCTCAGTTTGTGGTTCTTGGTTGCCCCTGGATTCTGGGTTTCTTCACTAATGGCAGTAAGGTGCTGGAGATCCTCTTCCTGATCTTGAACTCCCAGCAGGGAACCTTCATCTTCCTGGTCTACTGTGTCCTCAATCATGAGGTCAGACTTTACTCAGTTTGCATGTGTAATCTGGATGTTTTCACTGAGGTCCTGGGGCTGGATTCACAAAACATTCTTAAGAAGAAATTTCTTCTTAACTGTCATTTTCTTCTTATTTTTTTTAACTTAAGAAAAGTTAAGAACATTTTGTATTCCCAAAAATTCTTCTTAAGAATATTCTTATCTTTTTTCATAAGATTGTTCTTAAGACAAAACTTAAGAAGAATTCAAATTCTTGAAAAGAATCTTCATAAATAACTTCTTAAATTCAGGACAGCCCCAGACTTGTATTGAATTCCAAACAGTAAGAATGATTTAATAAATTTATTGGGTTATTTAAAATTAATTGTTATATTTAAGCATTACAACAACATTAGCTACATATAATACATAGTAGGACTATTAATAGGGATGTGCGCTGGTTTTCTGAAGTGACAGCGATGAAAATGTAAACAATGATCGGTCATGATTAGTCTATGTGTGACACTACTTTTTGACTTCAAAACTCAGTAGCAACTCTACAAAAACGAGTCAGATAGGGACATTTTATTTCATCTTATAAATAGGACATAATCTTTGGCAGTATGCAGCGCATATGAATGCGCCGATACACAGGACACGTTTGCTGTAGCAGCACGGACACATACTGGAAGCGTTCACTACTGTAAATGCTCGACATGCCAATAAAGCTTTGATTATGCTGACTGGAATTTTTACTGGAATGCAGTTTAAATTTAACATAGGCTATATTTCATTTTATTTTGGCTAAGTAATAGACCATAATTACAAATACTATATAGTGTTTTGTTGAGGAATTAATCATTCACGTAATTTCATTTGTAAATGAACACACAACACGCTCATTTATCATCACACACGGGCATAAATACAATCATAAAGTCAAAAATTTATTGGCATAATTGTCAAGAGTTCACATTATTTGCAAAATATATGGAAGGCTAGCAAATATTGCATAATTACACAAAACATTAACTAGGTAAAGCGATACACAAATTGAAAGGGGAAATAAGCATATATAACAAATATAAAAATATAACCCTATAAATGAATGTAATAATAATAATAGCCTATACAAATATTAAATTAAATGTTTAATGTTAATAAAAATGTTTTATGATAATATCTGATAATCCCAGGTTGCTATGGTCACGCAGGTTTGTTTACGCATTGAACTTGTGGCCACAATAAAAATATGTTGTTCCCTCAACATAAGAAGTCGTGGCCATGAGAAATGGATGTCGTTCCCTCAACATAACATCTCGACACAACTAAGTGAACCGACCATGTCACCTCGCGGGCACCATATGAAGCTGAGTGCCAGTGAAAAACAGTGTTATTAGGGTAATCTGCAGGAAGCGCAAAAAGACAATAAAGTGTGAGTTTATCAGTGCGTCATGTATTCACTCAGATAAAGACTGTCATTTTCTTAAGAAAAAAATTAAAATGTTCTTAAGAATATATTTGAGAACTTATTAAGAATTTTTCAAGAATTGCACTTAAGAACATTCTTGCGAACTTCATGGAATTTATCTTAAGAAATTTCTTAACTTATTTCTTAAGAAGATTTTCGTGAATCCGGCCCCAAGTCTTAGTTTGGTAATCCATGACTTTTAGAAAAGATTGTCAGAGACGGTTTGTTTAAACTGTTACTCTTCCATTGGAATGTTCAAATGAGCCAAAACTGTTAAAAATTCAAATTTAAACCGACAGAGAATGCCTTTGATCTCCAAGCTTTTAAAACTACTTCAAGAATTTAGGCTCTGTTTTTTCAAGATAACATCATGAATTTATTTTTTTTTTTTATTATTATTTATTTATTTTGTCCTGATAAGGCATTCTAACATTCCAACTTTTATGGAAGAAAAGGAAATCATGAATATTTATTTCTAAAAATGCAGATCTAGTATCTAAAAGCCACTTTTTCTTACCTGTTTATTCCAAACAAACTTTGTGGTTCTTGAGTTTCAGAGGTTAAATTGATCTCATGAAGTCACTCAGCTCCTCTCGTCTCATTCGTGTCCAGGTCAGGCAGCAGTACAGGAAGTGCTTCAGATGTCTTTGCTGTGTCAAACAACACTGAGGACCACAGCATCATGTTCAGGAAGTAATAAATACTGCTCAGGTGCCATTAATATACAGCTGATTTTATATAACATAATCTATGTTTTTGTATGATAAATGTTATAGTCTCAGATCCTTTCTGCAAATGAAAGAAAAATGTTATCCGAGTGTCTTATTTTATAGCTGTTAACACTAATGATGTAGAGCTGTTTCACTGCTAAACTGTTTTATTTAGTCTTCTGTAAACTTTATTATCAGTAGTAGTAGTAGTAGTAGTATTGGTGGAGGGTGAAAAGCAGAGGTGTAAAATACTTGAGTAATTTTACTTGATTACTTAAGTATTATTTTGGGGGATTTTTACTTTATTCAAATACAATTTAAACTGACTTGTACTTTTACTTGATTACATTTCTGTAGAAAAAACAGTACTTTTTACTCCTTACAATTTTATTTCAACTTAAAAAGTACATTATATTTTGATTTTATCTTATGTACATTGAATATGGGAAACGGAATCTCAAATGTGTTCTTGACGTGAGAAGCAATGATCATTGTTCCACGCATCAAACACACAGTTCTGCTTCAGTTATGACTTTCATCGGGTAAATGTCTGGGTTCAAAAGTTCACCATCAAATCTGAGGAAGCATGTTGAGGTGGCAAAGTTGTGTTTCCCCCAAAAAGTTTATTCATTATTCTTTGTTTTGATAGAGCCATTAGCTGTGAAATATATTGGCTGAATGCACAAGATTGAGTGCAAATAAAATCAGTGAGGAAAATTTTAATATGCAGTAATTAATATTTTTGTGGGAATTATTATTTTTTAAATTAAATGTTACAAATCTCCAAAAAAGTGTTTAAATGAATATTGCACGTTTACTTAATTGTAATTCATGTTGTGATGTTCTTACCAGGTTGTTTTTATAAGTTCTTGTAAGTTGTTTTAATAATATGTCATTATATTGAGTAGGAATTTGGACTCTCAATTAATATTTTTTTAATCTTAATAATTACATTATTTGCTCATTAATTCATATAATTAGTCGCAAATGATTATGTAGCATTATACTACGGGGCCGTTGAATGCTTGAATCTGATTGGCTGACGAACGTTCTAAGGTGTGCAATTATTTTCAGGGAACCGCACGGCGAATGTAGTTCCAGGCAGCTCTTGACCGCATTACATGACCATATCACTTCGCCAAATGATTTCTGTTATTTCAAAGGTCTTTCAAACCAAAACCCACAACGACACTGGCCAAACAAATAAATATAGTAAACAAAAGGATAAAAACGACAGATCATGTCCATGTTTTTGCCACAAAATTACGCTTTATTATGAACGGAAAGCACATACTCTATCTCTCCCTCACAGACCGCACACACATAGATGATTTAGATCTTAGTTTGTGTTCTTAGTATCTGATAAATAAAAGTCATATTTATATATGGGATGGCACGAGGGTGGAAAGGATGGAGTTTCCTTTTAATTCCTTTCCTTGCAATTTTATTTAATTTTTGTGTGTGTGTGTGTGTGTGTGTGTGTTCCGCTGTGCTGCATTTTAATTGTTATTTTAATTTTAATTGCATGTTGCTTTTGTTCGGGTCACTTTTGGGTTTTTCCTGTATTATTTGAATGCATTTCTGTTAGAAAATATGTTAATAAACAAAATAATAAACAATGCTGAAGACAGAGCCGGACTGGGATGCAATTGCAGCCAGGGAAATCTCACTCATGCAGGCCACACAGAGAAAAAAAAAAAGAGGCCAAAATGGTACCTTTTAGGACACAACAGCTTGTCACTGGAGCAGTATTTGTCCATATTTTAAAGCTTTATATTCTGTATCTACATTTTGCTCCTCGCATCCTTTCTTCACTCCACAGATTGAATTTCATGCCTCAACTTTCTTTCTATTCTCTTTTTCCTTTCTTGCATCTCAGACTTGAAGTTCCTGACTGCAGTCTCATTTGTTTTCTAAAAAAGTTCATTAGAATCAGAATCAGAATGAGCTTTTATTGCCAGGTATGTTTACACATACGAGGAATTTGTTTTTGTGACAGAAGCTTCCACAGTGCGACAGAATGACAGCGACAGGACGAAAAACACAGATAACCTGTGAATGTCAATTTATTTAATGAATTTGAGTATAATTACTGAAGGTTAAATGTCGGCCCACTTTATCTAACACATTCAGCCAAAGTGGGCCAGCGATATTTATTTTTTTACATTTTGTTCTTTGCATTTTATTCCCTGTTAACTGTGGAAACAAAAACAGCAGGAACTGTCCCAATAATATTTGTTTCCATTTAGTGAGCAACCTTATAAATAAATAAATGAAAATCTTATGTCAAAGGGTTTTCTACCATGACACAGTCCTCCTCTGAGGTGTGGCCACACCCACCAGTGTCATATTGCATCAACCAAAACTATTTTATAATTTATAGAAATAGTGTCCCTTTAATTAAGAACCATTGAAATGCTCTGAAAGTGCAAACTCACTGAGCACAGTACAATCAAGCTGAAATGGCCTACTTTAACTGAATTCTTTAACAATTTTTATTATTATTATTAAAAATAAATTCACCTACATTTTAAACCCCTTCTGCTCCTTATATCATCAAAGCTTTTGTATATTAAATATCACAAAACACCACCCATTGGCTGTTTATTATATCCAGTACCAGCGAGTAAAACACATGCAGCAGTATCTGGCCGTGGCACCCAGAGAAATGTGATGAGGCTTTTCTCTGTAAACAGAAGCAGAGAGTAATCAGTGAATTTCAAGTTAAAATATTTTAACACCATAAAGATGAAATGGCCTCCGTAAATGTGATAAATATGAGCTCAAATAAATAAAGAAATATCAATAAAACAGATGTGAAGTTTTATGATGTAGCTATTAAAGAAAAAGTGTCTGTTGGATATGTGATGTGTTTTGATTGGATGGTTAATTGTTTTGTGAAAGTTGACCTTATGAAGAAATTGTAAATAAGACATCCAAAATATTTAAGCTCAATTCTGCATTTGAAGCACTGTAATTACATAGTTAATTAAAAGAGAGCGGTGGAAAGCAATATTACAGTGTCAGGGTTTGAGAAAACCCTCCTTCAAGATTGTCATCTAGTGTAGTGTAGCGCCATCTAGTGTTCACACTTAAAATACACACGAACAGAGCAAGTCATACAACTCTGTATATCGAGGGGTGAGAACATTAAGTGACATTTTTGGTGAAATGGATATATATATCACAAGAAAGCTCTTAATGGGCTCGTTCTACTGGCAAAAGTACTGTCATCCATGAGTGTACAAATTTTTATTATAAACAATTTAAATCAGTTCACAAAGTCAGATCAAACTATGGTCAAATTTTGTTTTGGCCCTCCTGTAAAGTTGGTGAAATGTCACTTACGCCTTTCTTCTCATTATGATCTCTAAATGGTGTTCTTTAAATAAGTCACTGTTGTAGTTGTTGTTGTTGTTCTTTTCTTTTCTTTTTGCGTCTTTTCTTTCTTTCTCTCTCCTTTGCGTCCTCACTATTCACCTCAGTGTCTTCATCTTCATTCATTCCTCTATTCGTCCCTCCTGTATTTCTGTTTCTTCGCCCAAACAACAGTGACATCCCCATCTGAAACAGAAGACCACCGGCTGCTGTGCTGATCATGAGGACTGCTGTGTCCAGTCTGGCTCTTATACTCCGGGCTGTTAATGCGGCTACAATCACTGAGATAAACGCAGATACAGTCGCTCCAGCAGCAATGGCGCTTAAAGCTCCAGCAGTCTCAATTATACTTATTTGAAGACCTGCCATTCCTGTTGATCTTCTAACACACAGTTGTTGTTGACTTTGAAGCTTTCACTTGTGTTTCTCTTTTCCACCACCCTTCTAATGTTGCTGATAATTGTTTACTTCACTAACCAGTCTAAAAACAAACATTTGTGCGTCCTGGTGTTTGTGCAGGCAGTGCAGTGCTTCTCTTGTGCTGTTTACCAGGAGTGTTTCTGGCGCACAGACAGCTACAAACTAACGGTGTGGTGTCCAGGGAGGACCCGATTTGTACTGACACCGGCACCCTCTTCTGTTTTTGCTGGAGAGATGTTGAAGGAGGCCCAAATGCATTTAGGAAATGAAGTGTGTACGCTGTGTAGACAGAGACAGATAGATATACTGTAAATACCTTTATGTCAAATCTGCATACATACAGTTCACCCACATACAGTTTTTCCATCAAATGTATTCTAACTAGTTGGTTGAAACTACCTCAAGTTAGCATCAGGAAGCTAGTTGGCTAGCCAGTTAGCATCAGCAAACAATATTTTTTTAAATAGACTATTTTAATTTTGTCTTTCATCTTTGTCAAACTGTCAATTGTATTTTTGAGAGATAGTAGGTAGACAGGTAGTACACTGTAAAAAATGAATTGTGGGTCCTGTAATTTTCATTAAAACAAATTAAGGTGATAATTAAAAATAGTGAGTATATTTCATAAAAGAAACTGCGATTCAGTGTTGTATAGAAAATATTGTGTTGTATAGACTTTTTATTAAAACCAAGAGATGTGTTAATTTTTTATTTATTTATTTTTTTTTGCTCTTTTGCTTTACACTGTGTATTTTAGTTGTTTTCAGGTCTATTTTTATTGGCTGTTCCTCTTGTTCTTTTTTTCTGTCCTCTTTTGGTTCCTCTTGTTTTTTATTTTATTTTCTGCTCTTTATTAGATACATAAAGTACATCTCATTATAATGATGGTCATCATTCTGTTTGATTTCATCAATGTTCTCTAGAAGCTTTGTGATGTGAGTCGAGTCAATTGCTGTTTTACTGTTGATCACATGATAATTATTCCTGCAGTGGTTGACTAGATCCTGAAATTTTCTACTAAATTTAAAGATTTATAAATGTTCTGTGATTCTAATGGCTCGTTTCCACTGAGGGGTACGGTACAGTACAGTTCAGTACAGTACGAGTCGGTATGGGTAACCCTGATCAGGCTTGCGTTTCCACTGCCAAGAGTACCCTTACTTGGTAGGCGTGGTGTATGCCGGAAAGTAACGATCGACGATAAAATGCGACAATAAGCACAACTCTGCCTCTTTTTGTTTAAATGTCAGTTTTAATGAACGATAATAGCCATTATAAAAGTATAAGTACAAAGTATAAGAGGCTTATATAGGAGTCCATAAAGACAAAAGCAAACAATTCAGTCAAAGATATGCTATAAAGTCAGCACTGTAACGTTATACTGTAAAGTTCAAAATAAATAGTTAAAACATAATTTAAACATAAAGTTAAACATAATTTTGTGTTCAGCCAAAACGATATGACCAGTAAAAATCATAGATTCATGAGACCACGAATGCCTGTTAAATATACCCAAAACAAATTGTATCTCATGTTTAATCACAACAGAGACATCAGAGCCAGCGGCAGATGTCGGGAGGACTAGCCGAGCTAAGGCTGCTGGAGGCGGATACATGAGCGCTGAGCGCCCGGTGATCGCATGGAGCTCTGAAATCAGCATAGCAAATTTTCAAATAGGCGCTATCTTTATAAATAAACCACAGATTACCGTATTGACCCGAATATAAGACGACCCTGATTATAAGATGACCCCCCTTTTTCCAGATGTACCTTTTGGAAAAAGGCTTTTTGAAAACCAAATCTTGTTTGTATATTTATTTTTTTTGTTTTGAAAGTATGGTAAATACTGGTAAAATGTACCAACAATGACATTTTAAAAATATACACTTTTGGATATACCATAACAATAACAGGTAGCCCATCTGAATTATATAACATTTAGGCTATCCATCTCATAGTAGCCCACCAACATTTTATTAACAGTAGAAGTGAAATCTTATTGTAGTCTTCAAATCTGGGTACTGTCTTATGTTTTAAAATCACTTACAGAGGAAGTTTGGTCCCATCAGGCTAACATGACAGTCACGACTCCTGCCGCTGTAAGCTTTTCTTTTTCTTTTGTTTTCACTCGCGATCTTCACAGCACACATTACATTACATATTTCATGGCACACTCGTTGTATGTGTTTTTGGCGCCACCTATTGTTGTGGGTGTATTATTGACATGTCAAAGTCTAGACCCTGAATATAATAAGACGACCATGTTTTTTCAGATGTATTTCCAAGAAAAAAACTTTGTCTTATATTTGGGTCAATACGGTACATTCTCGCCTGAAAAACTCTTAAAACTACATTTCATGACACAATAACAGTATATTTAGAAAATTATGCAGGTTTTTGGGCAATGACGTTTCACAAGTCCACAAGTTCAGACAAGAACGCATATTGAGAAATGGCTTGTCTGTGTGAAAATATAAAATGATAAAATACACTGTTATATTTTTATGTGTGTTTGCGCACTCTGAAGTAATAAACCGAACACAGCAGAGCTGAAAGAGTGAAGGAGAAGCTTTATCCCCTTGTATCACGCAAAAGTGACGATTCTAGTCAACCAATCAACGTTCTGCAGTGAGTTTAGCTCCACCCTTTTGGTATCCTTTGCTGTGCTAGGTACCCCAACGGAAGGGTACCAAAAAAGTGGTACGGTACGGTTTGCTATTTTGGTACCATTCACAACTTCTGACAGTGGAAACGGAAATAATTGCCACTGAACCGCACCGTTCAGTGGAAACGAGTCATAACATGCCAGTTTTCAACCCCAGTTATCCTTTGCTATTTCATCAGAGCCACTTGTTCACTCATGCATGTTGTCAAAATGTTTTGTATCATACAAATGCTTTGTATCTTGAAACAGTTTAAGCAAAATGTTCGTATCCTTTAGCTTAATAACATTTACCTGTGTCGTTGTTCACAGAAGCACGCTAGCTAACTGCTATCAACATCCATCCAGTGGTTTATGCCTTTCACCTGCATCAGCGTTCACAGAAGGGATAGCATAACTAGTTAACTATGAACTAACTACCTACTAACTAACAAACTGCTAACTAAATGTTAACCATCAGCATCAATCCAGTTCTTTATAACATTTACCTGGATTATAGTGTTTAACAGAAGGGATAGCTACACTATAGTAAACTAACTAACTAATCTGGTGGTCAAAAGGATGAACAGCACCTGATGTGTCCTGTTATGCTTTGTGATTGTTGTATTCATTTTTATTACTAAGTATCACATTTTTCAATTTTTTTAGGAGCACCACAGTGGTAAGATCAGGATGGTGCACTGGAAAGTTCATTACATCTAAAAAGGAAGAAAGCTACATTACATCAAACACATCAGTGGTCCAGTTGGTTTTAGTGTAACTGACTAGCTTGATGTGCAGGGCTGTGCAGTAAACCTCACTTCCTATGCCAAATGTTTTGTTTTGTTTGTTTGTTTTTTGTAAGCTTTTCAGTTTATTTAACATTGTGAGCAGGAATGAAACAGGAAGCTACAAAGTTACAAATTTAGAACAACATTTTGAGACAACAGCTAACAGGTTTTTTTTTTTTTTTTTTTCACATTCCCAGATGGTTGTTCAAGTTTCAAATAGATGACTTACCCTCACCATTATTTTGGCAACATCATATTGTAATTTTGATAATGTGTAATGAAATTAGATACAAGACTTGCGCATCTTGAATGTACTAGAACCGCTTTAAATCAAAAGGATGTAACATGACCACTAAATACTAATGAAAAGTGCTTTCAACTTTTACTTTCTTTTGCCATTGCTACTGTCAACTATCTGAACCAGCAATTCAGTTCTCAGTATTATTAGCTTAAGTCTTTGAATATTGTATTAGGTTATTTCAGACTAACCTATGTTTTGATGCCATTATGCCTCTTGCAGTTTGTGTCGTTCAGAATCTCTCTGTCTGACTGTCGCAACCTGAAGAGAAACTACTGTAGAAGTAGCAAAACTGCCTCATGCAAAAAAAAAAATAATAATAATGATAATAATTGCTGCACATTGGCTGAATATTTGACACGAACATATGTTTTTGTCTGAGGCCTCTTGCGTATGTGCAATCTCTTACCTCAGAAGTTAACTAGAGTAAGGTTTGCTCATTATTTATAAGATTTGGAGTAATTCAACATTATGGCAAGAGTGAAATGTGTAACCTTATGTGCGCTTATGAGATATTAAAGAATCCTGCTTTATGCTGTACTTCTACTCTCTAAGATGATGACTTCATAGTGTGTGTGTAACGAAGGCAAGGAGGCCTTGAAGTTCTGATAAGTGCTCTGTGTGTGTGTGTGTGCTGGTAGCTCTCCCTCTGTGTGTTAGAAGACTGTCTCTGTCAGCTGCCGCCATCCTGACCAAAAATAGGTGTCCGGAAGACACCTATCTTGTATGATCCCTGATCGCTGACGTCTGCCCAATCTGATGGAGATATGTTTGAAGCGTTTACGTCCATATGTGGAGATTGTCTAAGTTTATCTAGGTTTTAGAACCTATCAGAATGTTGATGACTTATGCATTGACGCAATTGGCAACCTCTGTTAGGGTATAATTACTGGTGTTTTTGAATTGTACGCAGAGCGGCCTACGAACTCGACTGTGAGTCTTGAAGCTGACTTCTGCTGATGAAACTGCAAACTGTCTTCAGTAAATTTTCTTCAATTTTGTTCGAATCTCTTGACTTCTGGTCTTCATTCAACACATCTGGTCCGAGGGTCTTTACTGTAAATTCCCCTACACCTGTGACTGCTGCAGTCGTTGGTACCACCAGTCATGTGTCCAGAGAACATCAAAAGTGGATTTTGTGTGTCATGCCTGTGAAAGTTAACCAGACATAAAGGACAAAGATGTTTCTATACCATTGTTCTTTTCTTGGTCTTTTTTATTTATTTTTTTGTATTTTGCATTCTTGGATGGCAATGTACATAGACAGTATTGTATTTGTGGATATTTAGAAGTTTTTTATTATTATTATTTGTGTTAAATTGAAGTTTATACTGTTCTTGCATAAGCTCAGGTATTACCCTCCTGAAAAACATAGCTGTCTGTAAATCAAACTAAACTTTAATGAAATAAAAATGTTGTATAGAACAGTATTGCTGGTGTAGGTGTTTCAGACCCATTTTAGTGACTCTTTGGGTAATCAGACAGAAGAAATAAGGGGGGTAAAATCCAGGCACGTGGCTCAAAATGGGCCTGCCAAAATAATACCCCCCTAAATACTCAATCTGTACATGTATAGAATGAAATGTATAATTTTACATACAGTACTGCTATTATAGGTGTATCAGACCCATTTTCGCAACTCTTTGGGTATTCAGACAGATGAAATAAGGGGGGTAAAATCCAGGCATGTGGGTCAAAATGGGCCTGCCAAAGTAATCTGTAAATTTGACCTAAATGTCCGTGCCATCTACTGCCATCTACAGGAAACACAACGGTACTGTCCGCGTGCACGCAAAGAGAGGAGGGGTAGGGGTAGGGGTGGGGTGGTGTAGGAATTGTGCACAACACCAGGAATCGAGCTCAGGAATTGACGCACTTCGTCCGGTGAGTGCATTAGTTTGGTCTTGCCGTGTTTCAATGGCGATCTTCAGCGTAGCTGGACACTGAAGAAAGGTCTGCAGACCTGCCTCTTTCAATTCCTTCTGTATTGTACTGAAGGAGCTTCTTTGCCGTCATGGGAGAGAAGTCGGGAAGAAGCTCAACATTGTACCGTCATTTGCTTTTAGGGTCAATATCACTATAAAGTGCCTTTGACAATTTCCAAAATAAAAATATGAAATTTTCTATTAAACTTCATATTTGTTGTATTAAGGTGACTGTAGGCTGTTGCAATTGTATATTGGTCAAGCTCCAGCACTTTTTATAAAATAACTGCAAGCAGACAATTTTCGATTAAACCACAAAATACAGTATGTCCACCCTGTCATGGACAAATTCAAAGTAGAGTATATACATTTTCATTACATAGTGATTATAACATTTTTCTGAAAGATATTTTGTCCCTTTCTCAACAATACATTTTACTTAGTGGGAAAGGTCTTTTGAAAAATTGAAATTACTGCAACATATTTGTATCCCTGTAAAATATGCGAAAGTTTATTTATTTTTTAAATAAAATCAAATGACAAAGATATCTGGTCAAACTTTCAATGGATACTAACTGGCCATACTAACTTCTTTATAAAGAAATCACACAAAAGGTTTTGCTAACTTGTTTAAATAATTAGTTTATTTTCATAAAAGATGAAGATGACAGGGTGAACAAATGCATTAATGGGTGAAGAGGACATCAGATAAACAACAGGAACAACAAGAAGCCCTTAAGTAATATAAAGAATGATTTCAGAAATATATATTCTACACTGCAATTATAAATTGTAAACTGATTTAAAAGGGCATTTTTACATTTATAAGGCCTTTTTTTTTTTTCAAACACCGCTTTGTGTTGCTCAGAGATGCACAACAGTTTCGCTGTGGATTTTTTGGAACTATTTTCTTTGGAGAAATAGAACAAAAACAGACAATATTGACAGTATTGTGTTTTTTTTTTTTTTGTTTATTGAACTGTTGTATAAAGTCAGTATCACATTTGCATTTGAGCAGATATTCAGGAAAATTACACTTTTGCTTTGGGCTTTTTTTGCCCACTTATCTTGAATTTAGGCACATTCTAACAGGCTACATTACACTGAGTCATTGCCTTCCATCATGTTCATCACTACGCAACTGCACGCAAAGTAAGACAGCATTCAGTTCTGGGCTGGGGTGCATTAAATGCATTTATCAATTCAACCTTGTTTTCCTCATAATTAATCACACCAATTTAACATGTTAAATCAATAGCCCTTGTTAAACCATTATCAGAATTTGGCAAAAACTATGCACATGTCCCCCCTGTCATGTGCCATGTCCACCCTGTCATGGAAGGCTTGGTGACAGGGTGGACATTTTTGGTTAAAGTTAGCATTTAATAAACACATGGTGTACTTTCTGTCAGCAAAGTGGTTCATTGATGAAACTTAATGTGTAATTCTTAAAATATATATTTTGAATTTCTGAAAAACTTTTATGTAATTTAATATTTTACTATGACAGGGTGGACATGTTAAGCTTGGCAACATGCAACTACAAACACAATATGATGAAAATGAGGAAATATAAGTGTAGATACTTAATGTACTTGCATCAGATGTTTTAACCTCCACTGAAGAAAGGCAAAATGGGGTGGAGATTTCACTGAGTAGATCAGAGGGTTTCTTAAAGGGACATTTACAACATCATGACAGGGCAATTTCAGGGGCACGTGCAAAATGCTTAATATTATTATGGAAATAGAATATAAATGAACAGTCTGACTTGTTTTATATAACTGGCCGAGGGCAATAAGAGTATTTAAAAATGATTTCAATATTGTGTTATTTGACCACTTTTTACACTCATTGAAGTTAGCTGAGCTGCGTGACGGACATGCCAAAATCACATACATCCCATCAAAGAAAATGGCATGAAATGAGAAAAATACATTTCAAGAGACTTTACTTTGCTTTGCTTGGAAATGTTAAAAAAAACACACAAAAAAAAAACATCTTGATTGCTGTTAAAGATACTGAAATTATATTACACACTCCAAGGGAGAAAGAAAAAGCACATTTTGATAAATAAAAAAATAAAAAAAGAGAGAAAAGTTGTGAGGTTGAATCAAAGCATAGCTCAGTAGCTTAGTACATATATACATAAATGTAGTTTCATTTGTCTGCATACAAGGTTTTTTTTGTTGGCTCTTTGCAAAACCATCAATGCACTGATGCTTTAAAGTATCCAGACACCAACACTGTGAACTTTAATCTTGTAATGAAACGTTTCACTGCTTATAAAAATACATAACGGAATAGATGAAGTCCTCAGAGCTGGCACTCGACCGGGGAAAGATGAAGGAACGCTGACCTTCTCATCCTCTCCGTTGCCATGGAAATGGCATTGTCAGCTAGATTAGAGTGATTTGGACAGTCAAGCTAAATGGAGTCGACTCCTACGGTGGGAGTCGGGAGTCGGAGTCGACTCCGAAAAATCTGGAACCGAACACCCCGTAGGCATTGCGTCATAATGCAGGCTGACGGGAGCGCGCACTAGTCTCAGCCAGACAGTCGACCGAGAGGATTTGAGAAGGAGCCATTGAAATTTGACCGCTCCTCCACCTTGTTTTTCTTCCGCTTTAATAGTCACTCAACATCCGAAGTCAGCATGCGCGAGATCGTGCACCTGCAAGCGGGCCAGTGTGGAAATCAGATCGGAGCGAAGGTAAAAAAAAAGGCGAAGGCTGTTTTTTTTCAACAAACGTGCATTCGCTTCGGCGTTTTATAATCATAGCATATCGTCGAAATATTATTTTGCGCTTTTACCACCGCACAGCTAATTTCATTAAGTAACCTATGTCTAGTTTTGCAAATCGTTTTGCATCCGTAAATAACGCGAAAAGGTTTAGCGAGTTCCTCATTTGAAATGCGTCAGTTGAGATGCGCATATCCTGCTGTCAGAGAAGGGTGTGGCGGACTCGGTTTACAGGCCCGGTTCGAGGATTGCGTGACTGAGCGTTTCGAAGGCTTTGTGTCGCAGCATTATTTTACAGTGATTGAGGGGCGCGGGGCGGCTAAAGAATTCTGCTATAATAACAAAAGCATACAAATACAACTCTTTTTATATATATATATAATGAGTTGTATTTGCATTTGCTTGCTATTTTATTTATATATATATATATATATATATATATATATATATATATATATATATATACTATGTAGATGTTTGTGGAAGATGTTTTCTCTGATGATCGTTTTTAAATCATACCCTATTGCATCAAAATTTGTTAATAGGCCTACTGTGCTATAGTTTGGGGTGGATAATTTTATCAGTTGTTTATTGTTCATGCAACAATGTATTACTGTTATAGTTTTTATTAATAACCATTGCTATATAGCTGATACCTTTGTCTAGTGCTCTTATGAATGTGTATAATACGATTTGTGAACAATTAGGCTATAGGCCTGCATGACATAGCATATTCTTCATGATGCTGGTGTTTGCGTATTTCATTTCATTATGTAACCTACACTGATTTTTTTCAGGTTGTTTTCTTTTATTGTGAATTGCAGTCAAAACTCTGTAAAATTATCTCTGAAATAACCACTTGGCTGTTATTTTAAGGATTATGACATGACATTACAATAATTCACGTTTTTAATACAGAAAAACTACTGTAGTTTTATACAGTGCATTTTCTGTTTTCTTAAATCACAAACAAATGTATGTAAAATTACAAAAATAATCTGTAATTAATAATTAACAAAACCGTTAGATGATCAAATGGTATTGGTAATGGTATTTTATCTGGGGGGCGGGGCTTGATGGTGCAGGGCGGGGCCACGGTGGGGGATTTTAGACAAAATCCTAATATTAAACAGCCCAAACTCTTAGGCTATATGTGAACCAATATTTGTGCTTTTGTGATTTTTTTTTTTTTTCTTCTTTTTTTTTTTTGTAATTTCTTAAATATTTCTATTATTTAAGGGGATTTTACTAAATATTAATATTGTTGATATGCCAAAGTTGGTCAGTGCACTTGCAGATGATCGTGCGATGTAAATAAGAGATTAATTAATCATACACTGCAGACAGCTTCACTTATTGTTAGGTATTATAGCCTAACTAGAGCTTTTTAGAGTGCTCTAAAAAAAAAAAAAGACTCATGCTAGACTGAATTCAGTGATATTCTTTGATCATGTAAATGTTCTTGGCTCGCTGTATAATTTGTTCGTTGTTTGAATAATCATGGACATGCGGCTTGTAATTAAATAATTAATTTTAATTAAAATTAAAATGTCTTTTTTATTAAACGTGATCAGGTGAAATACAAATTCAGTCTTATTAAAATATTTTATGACATAATATGGTAGGCTACTTGCCTAAAACGCTATGATTTGCGTGGTTAAAATTAGGCTACAGTACAGTGGTTTGAGCGCGTTTAACCAGAGACTATAGCGCAATTAAAGAACTGTGCTTATGTGATTGTCGGTGGCCATCTTGAGAAGCAAGAAAGCTTCAGAACACGGCTCATAAAAAGGAAAAAGGAAAATCTTAGGCCCCGCCCTGCGACTGTGGTGGGGGGGTGTGGTGCTGCAGTTGCTTTAGTTGGGCTTCTGACTCATCACTTTATAGCATCAGCTTTTCTTTGGCTGCTGTGACTTGGTTTTTCTAAAGCACATTTTTTATAGCAAATTGCGAGCGAAAAATCAGATAAACCTGGTTACTTATTGATGATCAATTAGTCATCATATAGTAGCCTGATCGCATCATGAGTATTGTTTCCGAATATGTTAGCTTTTAATTTTAATTTATTTTTTTTAAATACAGCAGTCTTGTGATGTTTATGACAGTCAGAGAATCAGTTTTTTTTTTTTTATCATTATATAGAAAAAATATAAAAAACATTTTTTATGTATTTTAGATTTTATTTTATTTTTCTGCCTCCTCATTTTAAAACACCACCGCACGCCACTGATCTGCACGCTAAACCTTGTGTGATATTCATTATATTTGAGACAAAAGTGTGACAAGTAGCCCTGGCCCTATTACACAGCATCAGACAGTGAGACTATCTTTTGGTTTCTGTTTCTTGTTCTCACTCAGTTCTGGGAAGTGATCAGTGATGAACACGGCATTGACCCCACTGGCAGCTACCATGGAGACAGTGACCTGCAGTTGGACCGCATCAGTGTTTACTACAATGAAGCCTCTGGTAGGCACATCACACAGGCTTAGCACAGGGAACGTCAAATGTCTGATACCTGGATTGAGCAATTTAAGGAACTGTTATTATAAGTGTTTTTTAGGGTAAAGTTCTGCCTCCTAAATACACTTATAGACACAGAATCTTCAAACAAAGAAGTACAACATACAAACAAACCCTAATGTTGGAGTTGTGTTCTCTGGTTGTCTGTTTTAGGGGGAAAGTACGTCCCTCGTGCCATCCTTGTGGATCTAGAGCCAGGAACCATGGACTCTGTCCGCTCCGGTCCTTTTGGGCAGATATTCAGACCTGACAACTTTGTTTTTGGTAACTAAACATTTTTCACTTGCATCCCATTGCATGCAAATATCCATATTTGACGAAGGAGTATTGATTTACTTCTGAATGTTCTGAATTTTGAAGATACCTCTGATAGATAGATAGATAGATAGATAGATAGATAGATAGATAGATAGATAGATAGGACATGTATTATACTAGTACCTGTTCGCAGAATCTCCCTTGAATTCATCAACATAAGAAAGAACAAGAGTCAAAACATATTTACTTGCGCAATTACCTGTTGTCATTCCGGCAGAGGTTTTGAACATTTCCTGTTCAAGGTGACTAGTCAAGGAAACCCGATGTTTATTAAGGACTCTAACTCTCTGACCTGTATGGTTTTCAAACACTTTAGCATAATGCATTTTTAAAATATGCAGTATTTTAGTTAATAAGTTTGGGTCACGAAGTGTTAATGGATTTTGCGTCCTGCTGGTAGGTCAAAGTGGAGCTGGTAATAACTGGGCTAAGGGTCACTATACGGAGGGAGCCGAACTGGTGGACTCCGTGATGGACGTGGTCCGTAAGGAAGCCGAGAGCTGTGACTGTCTGCAGGGTTTCCAGCTCACGCATTCGCTGGGAGGAGGAACAGGCTCCGGCATGGGAACTCTCCTGATTAGCAAGATCCGCGAAGAGTATCCCGACCGCATCATGAACACCTTCAGCGTGGTGCCGTCTCCCAAAGTTTCGGACACGGTGGTGGAGCCCTACAACGCCACTTTGTCTGTGCATCAGCTGGTGGAGAACACGGATGAGACGTTCTGCATTGACAACGAGGCCCTGTACGACATCTGTTTCCGCACTCTGAAACTCACCACGCCCACGTACGGCGACCTCAACCACCTCGTCTCGGCCACCATGAGCGGCGTCACCACCTGCCTGAGGTTCCCCGGACAGTTGAACGCCGATCTTCGCAAACTGGCAGTCAACATGGTGCCATTCCCTCGTCTGCACTTCTTCATGCCTGGGTTTGCTCCTCTCACCAGCAGGGGGAGCCAACAGTACCGCATGCTCTCTGTCCCAGAGCTCACCCAGCAGATATTTGATGCTAAAAACATGATGGCTGCATGCGACCCACGCCACGGCCGCTACCTGACCGTGGCTGCCATTTTCCGCGGCCGCATGTCAATGAAGGAGGTGGACGAGCAGATGCTGAATATCCAGAACAAGAACAGCAGCTACTTCGTGGAGTGGATCCCCAACAACGTCAAGACCGCCGTCTGCGACATTCCACCTCGTGGTCTCAAAATGTCTGCAACATTCATCGGCAACAGCACCGCCATCCAGGAGCTGTTCAAACGCATTTCAGAGCAGTTCACAGCCATGTTCCGCCGCAAGGCCTTCCTGCACTGGTACACTGGAGAGGGCATGGATGAGATGGAGTTCACCGAGGCCGAGAGCAACATGAACGACCTGGTGTCCGAGTACCAGCAGTACCAGGACGCCACTGCAGAGGAGGGAGATTTTGAGGAAGAGGGCGAAGATGAGGGTGCCTAATCGCTGTCTCTTCCATCTTAGCTGCCTCCATTTTTTGATTCATATGCCACCAGAGGTGTAAGGTCCAGGGGCCAAAGAGTAAAAGTCCTGCCATGAACTGACTTATCAACTGAAAAAAAAAAAAAAAAACATTGCCACCATAATTGTGGTCAGTGTTTGCTTTAGTTGGCCTCTTGAGCCTTTTAGTAATTCAAAGAAAGTTGCTTCTAAGCAATTGCAATATTGTTTCACAACAAACATTTTTGCAATGCTAAATCAAACCTTGAAGTAGCAGCTTAGTTTATGCTTTTGATTAACTTGATGTTTAAATCTCTCTGGTTTATTAACTATGTTTGATTGTTAAAGAAAAAAAAACTTTTAAGCAAATGCCACCATAATGCTTCAATATTGAGAAAAAAAAATCCTGTTTAGGATGAGGCTTTTAGACATGAACATTTATCATATGATCCTCAACAGTGGTGACAATAATTATTCATACTGCATTGCAGCATGAAGCATTTTGTTGATGGTCACCATTTTTGAGATTCATATGCTGGTTCTTGATGTCTGTGTGTGTCTAAATAGTGCTGGAGATATAAAATTAATTAATTTTAACTATTAGAGAAACACTTTGCTTGCATGCTGTAGTGTCACAGAGTTGATTGTGCAAAACCTAAGCATATAAATGAAATCAATCATGGTGACTATCTGATCACTGCACAACACCACATGCGTTGCTGCAGAGAGAGATTTAACACAGGAGTCAAGGGTCAAGAGCCCAACTAAAGCAAACACTGATCTCCATGATGGTGGTATCAGTTTAACCAATAAAACATCAACATCTGATCCTCTGTGATTCTCAATATCTGCAGGTGTTCATCACAAACGCACAATCAACATTTAATTAGTCTCTTAATTATATCATTAACTTTAACTATTTGAGGACTTGGGATTTGACTCGAGACTCGTTTGCGACTTGAAAGGAATGACTTTGTTCATGGGTGGAATAAACACATGGCAGGACTTTCACTCTTTGGCCCCTGGACTATCCACCTCGGTTGGTAAGTGAGCAGAATTTGTGATCAATAGAGTCTAGCTGGCTAGTGATGTCTTTTTTGGTTTTATTTTTAGTTTGACTCAAAAAGTGTGCACTACTACCTTTGTTTTGACAGTTCTGTATTATAAATATGGCACAACAATAAATGCTTAAGAAAAAGACATATGCAGTGATATTGTACTTTGTTGTTGTTTTTGTCATTAACATGGTCTGAACGTGGTTGTCAGTCATGAATTCAGTCAAATGTTTCTGTTTACATTTTTAGTTTTAAATTTTTTTAAAAGAAACAGAGCATGGCAAAGAAACAGAAGCCATCCACCTTATAAGAAGTCAGTGTAGTGATACAATGATTATGATATTTTACGGTAAAACACGTACTGTACATACAGTTGCTTTAACTGAAACTTGATTTCTTGCTCCTCATTAAAGCTGTAGGCAATGATGCTCCACCAGTAACAGAGTTCAGTGCTGCATTTCCAGCAGCTACTGCTCCTTCCATTAAAGCTTCAGATAGCGTTGCTCCTTTGGCAACAGAAGTCAAAGCTGCAACTGCTGCTCCTGCACCCATTACCACACCTGTTCCCAGTAAGACTTGTTTTGCGGTGCTAAATTCCCTACACCTACCTTATTTTATTTATTCTCAGGTTAGGTAAAGAAAGTCAAGTCTGTCCTATCCTATAAGCATGTCAATTTTCATACTCACAAAATAGGTCTCAGAAGACTTCTCCGTGGTCTGTTCTTGCTCAAGTCTATAAATCAGAGTCTTCAGGCAGGCGAGCTTCTAAGTTATAATTAAATATAGTTTATTGTATATAGATTAAATGCATTACAAATACAATACTAATATAAAAAACAGAGGTATATAATACCAAACAAAGGTATATAATTTGCAAGCTCAGTTGAAGGCCGCCGGCACCGGAGAAGCTGTGACACAGAACCAGCATCTGATTCTCTTCATCGCACTTCAGTCCTTTATAGACAGCAGGTGAATCCCAATGTCCTGACACGTCATGAGGTTTGGAAATTCCCTAAAAAGATATATGAAGTCCTCCATTTTCTAATTTTTCTTCTCCGAGACTTTCTTCTAAGATGCCTCCTTCGCTGCGTCTGCAACACATCACTCAACGGTAACATTCCTTTCCTTAAAGCTCTGGCTAATACATGTTTCTTTCCTGCCTATCTTTCTATTGATATATGCTATAATCAGAGCTGGGTAGTAACTGATTACATGTAATCTGGATTACGTAATCAGATTCCAAAAATTAAGTACTAGTAATTAGAGTAAATTACATTTTAAAATACTCGTAATCAGACTACAGTTACTTTTTTATGGATTACATGATTACATATTATTCACACAATAGCAATAAATTATTCATAATTCATTGATTCTCCCTTTCTCTTTTTCATCTTTTAAATTTTCCTTTCTAAAATAGCCTACCGATTATATACATATGTATATATAGTCCAGTTTTGTGGACATTCACACAGAGATCAGTCATTAGTCAGGTGGCAACAGCATTTGAACACTGGATTTACAAAAATCATTTCCGGTTTAAGAAGGGTTTCAGCATTGTATCAACTACTGATGAACACATTCATTTTTATTTGAATTATAACTAGGTTTTTTAACCATATATTATTAATTATAACTAATTAAAATTCACATATTCATGTTATTTCTTAGTTTTATTCATCTAAACCTTGTTCACCAAATATATTTGCTTTAAGTGCCCCTGAGATTTTAAAATAAATATTTCAATAATTATCACATTTGCATGTTTACGGTTTCTTTGATGTTGATTAATGATCACATGGCATGCAGGTAAATAAAAATATTTCATCTTTTTTAGTAAGTGTTTTATTTAACGCAAAGTCTATAGAAATAAAAAGACAGTTCACTTCTATATTTATGAATGGGAGAAACTGTAACGCGCGATATGGAGGAATAGTTCCACCTTCTAAATGAAAGAGCCATATTTCCCATAGAAACCCGGGGAACATTCAAGCCCAAACCTGTGCGCAATGTTTTGCTAAATCAAAAAGAACACAAAGAATGGCCTTCTCAGCTGCCATAATTGCAACTCTTGCATCATCAGAACAGAGTGTTCAACGCACTACCATTTCCATTCAAAAATGTTTTGCAATGTTTTGTTGGGGCTGAACGCAGCCCTGACTAGACTCTGTATGCACATTGGCTGGTCTAGCCTGAAAAATAAGCTTTTTAAATGCTATTTGAGCATAAGAAACAACATTCAAGGGGCAATTAATTTCAGATTTTTGTTGCTGATGTGACATATGGAATTTAATTTTGAGTTCAGCCAGCAGTTTTTGAGATTTCAGGATTCCCCCATTCACTAAGATTGGTCTTGTATGAGCTTCCCGGAGGCATTGCAAATATGGCCGCCGAGTGAAGAGGCTTTCCTCGAAAGGGAGTTTGTTTTAAAATTATTTATTTTCATTAAAATTTTTTATGATTTAATTAATTGTCAGCTTTTAATTAAAGGTGCCATAGAATGCATTGATACAATATTTTAAATTGTTCTCTGATATCTACATATCTAAGGGCAAAAATTCTCCAGAAACGGTTTTACATGTGCATTTACAACCCTAAGATTTCTCCCTAGAATGAAATGGTCTGTTATTGGCAGACCATTGGCTGTTTCACAGTGCGGCTCAATGTTGAGCTCTGCTCTGATTGGCTGTTTCACAGTGCGGCTCATTTCAGTAGCTCACAGGAAGGAAACACAGGGAGGAAAATATATATTTCAATACTTTCTCTCGCAATTATATCGTTGGGTAATTATACTGTATATAAAATGCGGGCATCAGGGAGCCACTATTAATATGCGGGGCACTGAAACTGCTTTCAAATGCACGATTTTACTTTCACTTTTGCTTTCAAGATTCGCGAACGCACAAACTATGTTTATACTATGGAGCGGCACTACTTACCACACATTTTACAAGATCAGATGCTTGTCAGTGGTGCTCAGGATCTGCAAATCATTCAACATCATCCTCAGTCATCTCTACTTACTCTGTTTATGTGGTAAGTGAAATCTTATGTACTGTAATGTAACAGGGTACAGCTAGCAAACAGTTAACCATGTCCATTCTATGGCACCTTTAAAGGCACAACCTCCCTGCAGTTCCTTTATGAACAGTAGTTTGGGAAACCTTGATGAAATATAATGTTTAATGCACTTCATGTAAATTACAATGAGTGGAACAAATTTTCTTACTTTTTGCATTTTTCTTACATCATTATGGTACACGATAATCCTATTTAAATCAATGTGATAAACGAGTTAATTCAAAAGTAATCTATAAGTAATCTAAAAGTAATCTGATTATATTACCTAAAATGTGTAATATAACGGATTACGTTACTGACTACATTTTTTGTCATGTAATCTGGAATCAGTAACGGATTACAATTTGTAAGTAATCTACCCAGCTCTGGCTATAACATTTTCTTAATAAATGCTTAATACAACAACGTGTGTTGTGTCTTTCTTAATAAACTACTTTCAATAAAACAAATACAATAACTTGTTTGGTGTCTGTCTTAATAAACCACCTTCAATTAAATGAATACAATAACATGTGTGGTCTCTTTCTTAATAAACCAACACTTATAATAACTTGTAGTTACAATGAAATGGTATTAAAGAAATAAAAAAAGGCAAACTTGCAGTGGGACAATTGCTAATTTTCCTTAACAGACTGCATTTTTAGCTTTTTTTCAGCAGCCTACTTCTTTCCTCTTCCCTTATCTTTTCTTCCTCTTCCAACTTCTTTCTCTCTTCTTCTTGTCTCTTCCTCTTCTCTTCTTCCTCTCTTTTCCTCTGAGCTTCCTGGTACATCTCATTGGTGTAATGCTCTCCTCCGTTCTCCGTCACCATTCTGTTGATCTTCTCCAGCAGTTCAGTGACCTGTGATTGATTTTCTTCAGATGTGTTAATAAAAACCTGATAACCTCCTTTACATAGTTCAACTAGCTCTCTAATCTGCTTGTTTTGGGTCAGAAACTCCTCTATGGATGTTTTTAACTGATCTCCTCTAGTGAACAGAATGATGGTGTAACGTGCAGCATCTTCTCCAAAGTTCTCCTGAATCCATTTCACTGTGTTTTTCTCCTCATCTGTGAATCTCACGTCCAGTCTGATGACCAGCAGGAACACATGAGGACCAGGAACAGACATTTCTACACACTTCACTAATTCATTCTTCAGTTGTTCTTCACTGATTGACGTATCAAACAGTCCTGGAGTGTCGATCACAGAGATGATTCTACCTACTACTGTCTGCTGATGTTGTTGGCAATTTTTAGTAACAGATTCAGTAGAAAAATCTTCATCAAACGCGTTTTGTCCCAGGATGGTGTTTCCTGTTGCGCTCTTTCCAGCTCCAGTTTTCTCCATCGTCACGATCCTGAGATGTGTGCACTCACCAGGTTTTATGCTGTTCTGTATGGACTCTGAGACTGAGGCCCAGACAGATTTAGAGCAGAAAAAAATAATATACATTTATTTATTTATTTTTCAGAAATGTGTCATGATATTTGGGAAAAGTATGACTGATCTCACCTGCTTGGCTTGGATTTTGGTCTGTCTCTGTCTGTTGTTTCTTCTGGTCCCATTTTCCTGTTCTGTTTGTTTTCCAGAATTTTTCAGGTTTCTGGACTGTATTTGTTTCTCCCATATTTTGGAAAAAGTTTCTCAGTGATTTTCTGATTCTCTTCTTCATCATTCTTGTTTTCTTGTGCAACTCTAGAGCGTCTGTCTTTATATAATTCAGTTCTCTCAATTTTTGTCATATGACAAACAAAATCTTTCTGTTCAGTCACAACATTTCTTGTGCTCTTTTCCTTTACAATGTGCGTGTGAATCTTCTCCTGCACTATTATTTGCTCTTGCATCTCTTGCACTTTTATTTCTTTCTCTTGATTTATCTTTTCTTTTCTGTTTTTCATTGGATATCTTAAGAAAATGTGAATGTCATAATGCTGACCATCATTGCATTTGATGATTTCATCGATCTTCTCTAGAAGATTTGTGATGTGAGTTGGAATAATATCCTTTTTACTGTTGATTGCATGATATTTACCTCTGCAGAGACTTTCTACTATCCATAAGGAGCTTCCATTTTCTATTTGGCATTTTTTCTCTTCCAAGAAACAGCACCATGGTGAACTTCAAAGCTTCTTCTCCAAAGTTCTCCTGAATTTGCTCCAAAATGTTCCTCTGCTCCTCTCTGAAGGTCTCCAGGTTGATGATGAGCAGGAACACATGAGGACCAGGATGAGCGAGAGAAAGACTCTTCATTGTAGACTGTAGACTGAAAAATATGGCCAACCCAGCTGCATTTGAGCATTTTCTCTTTCGTGGGCCTAATATGTGTCTCTTGTAAGTACATAACATCGGCAGACCACAATTTCAAGTGTGAAAATACTTTAGCTCGCTTGAGCATATGACCCAGGCCACGAATGTTCTAGCTGGTAAAGGTAATGCCACTGCCCCTTGAAGGTAAATTAGGATTCATACAAAAGTTGAAAATAAACCAACTTGAATAAGAAATTTGAATAAACAGTGAAAATAAATGGCCCTTTGAAACCAATCATGGAGAGAAAAATAAAAAAAGAACTTACACAAAAACAAAACAAAGAACATTATCCCCCTACCCCCGTCCCACTTTCCCAAACAAAGTGAGAACACACATCCCCGAGAATCACTGAGGGGTTGTTGGACCATCGGAACCGTGAAACTACAGCTTAACAGAAAAGCCCTAAAGCTCCCTCTCCAATCACATGAACAAATATTTATAAACAAAAGAAACAGTCATATTAATGTTTCAGTCTAAGCGACTGCTAAATAAAAGTCATGCACCAGAGCCTGTCCAGCCTGCATACGTTATTCTCAAGACAGCGTCCCAATGTCAGTACCTTGTCAGTAGTGTCGTGGGTGGCGCGTTTTCTTGCTGGGTAGATGAAGCCGCTCCTCACACCGGCACTCCGGAGATGCTTTCTAGCATCACTGAATGCCTGCCGCTGCTTCATTATTTCAGCCGGGAGATCAGGAAAGATGTGTATTGGCCTGCCCTCATAACGCAGAGGAAAGTGTTGGCGAGCCAGTTGGAGTATTTTTTCCTTCATTTGAAAGTGATGAATCCGGGCTATCATACCACGTGGCCGCACATCCTCTCCGACGAGCTGCCTTCCCAGCTGATGAGCGCGATCCACTTCCAACAGTTTAGAAAAGTTGCTTGCGCCCAACAGGTCAGGAATAAACTTAGTCAGAAATTTCCGTAGAGCGCCCATTCTCGATCTTGTCAAGTAAGCCAACAATTTTAATGTTTTGCTGCCTGGAGCAAGCCTCCAGGTCAATCACTTTATGAGGGAGGGCTTCATTCTCTGACTGTATTTTCGCGCAATTCTGCTCGACGAGAAACTTTTATCTTTTAGTTGTTCTTCACTGATTGACGCATCAAACAGTCCTGGAGTGTCGGTCACTGGGATGATTTGCCCTGCTGCTGTCTGCTGATGTTTTTGACATGTCTCAGTCACAGATTTAAACTGTAATTCTTCTTTAAAGGGGTCATATGATGCGATTTCAAGTTTTCCTTTCTCTTTGGAGTGTTACAAGCTGTTTGTGCATAGATAAGATCACTGAAGTTGCAAAGACTAAAGTCTCAAACCCAAAGAGATATTCTTTGTAAAAGTTAAGACTTGACCACGCCGTCCTAAAACGCCTCTTTAAACACGCCCCCACATGTCTACGTCACAGTGTGGGAAGGTTTGCAAAACATGGCCCAAATGTTTACACAAAGAAAGAAGGCGGAACTATTATTCTCGCTGTAGTGTTGTTGCTGCCGCTGCCATGTCGTGGAGACGCTGTGTTTCATTGAGAAAGCGGAACTACTTTGTTTGGGCTTCCAAAAGAGGACACAATTAGAAATCAGTGGTTACGTTGTATTTACAACACTGTTCCAGAACAGTTCAACCCAAATATTCAGATGTGTGCAGCACATTTTACGGAGGACTGTTTCCTGAACCTGGGAGGAGAGTAGCCTACAATGCCAGCTGTGCATAAAGGCTGTTTCTATAAAGTGGGGCGATTCCAACTTTGCAAGGACAGTCTAGCGCTTCTGACTCACAGCTTGTAAGTACGTTTTCTTATTTAAAGAATTTGCTACTTACTATTCAAACATGAGTTTTGAGCTGTGCAGAGTAGTGCTTGTTGTTTGTCGTTTCTCCGATCACAAATGCAGACATGGTGTTATGTTTACACAGCGCGCTATGCAACGCAACGCATAAAAAGACAGTATAAGTCATTATGATCAGTAACAGGACACGCCACGGGCCGAGACACGGCATCACAATACGGTGAGGGGCGTAACATTTCCGTCACGCGCTTGAGGTATTCGGCCAATCACAACGTACTGGATAGCTGGCCAATCAGAGCACACCTCACTTCTCAGAACGATGAGCTTTGTAAAAATCGATGCGTTTCAGAAAGGCAGGGCATTGAGGAGCAACAATAATGTACAGTATGTGGAAAATAAGTTTCCACAAGGTTTTTTGAACCTTAAACTGCATAAACACATTGCATTACACCAAACACACAAAATAATGTTCTTTTTAGCAACGTCATATGACCCCTTTAAACACTTTTTGTCTAGCCAACTTCCCACTGAATTAAACTTCTTAACATAATTTGTGGAAGCATTTCAACACAGGGTATGTTGTGGCCATCTGGTGGTCAAAGGGATGAACTACATCTACCAAGCTGCTGTGTCTTGTAAGACTTTCTGATTGATGTACTTCATCTGATTGATGGGTTTTCACAATTAGGAGCACCACAGCTGTAAGATCATAATTATGCAATGGAAAGTTAAAAAGCATTTTTTTTATTCTCCAAGCTTCTGCAAATAGATGAGCAGCCAACACTTTAATCCTTGTAAACACCAATATAATACACCAACACATTAATAGTGTGAATAGATGGATAATAATGGGGTGGTCATTTGTAGTTTTTCAGGTTAGTTAACATTGTGAGAACTGACTTATCATCACATACTGTAACAAAACAGTAAACATGCTGCACATAATGTAACAATATATATATATATATATATATATACAGTGAGGAAAATAAGTATTTGAACACCCTGCTATTTTGCAAGTTCTCCCACTTAGAAATCATGGAGGGGTCTGAAATTGTCATCGTAGGTGCATGTCCACTGTGAGAGACATAATCTAAAAAAAAAAAAATCCAGAAAACACAATGTATGATTTTTTAACTATTTATTTGTATGATACAGCTGCAAATAAGTATTTGAACACCTGTCTATCAGCTAGAATTCTGACCCTCAAAGACCTGTTAGTCTGCCTTTAAAATGTCCACCTCCACTCCATTTATTATCCTAAATTAGATGCACCTGTTTGAGGTCGTTAGCTGCATAAAGACACCTGTCCACCCCATACAATCAGTAAGAATCCAACTACTAACATGGCCAAGACCAAAGAGCTGTCCAAAGACACTAGAGACAAAATTGTACACCTCCACAAGGCTGGAAAGGGCTACGGGAAATTGCCAAGCAGCTTGGTGAAAAAGGTCCACTGTTGGAGCAATCATTAGAAAATGGAAGAAGCTAAACATGACTGTCAATCTCCCTCGGACTGGGGCTCCATGCAAGATCTCACCTCGTGGGGTCTCAATGATCCTAAGAAAGGTGAGAAATCAGCCCAGAACTACACTGGAGGAGCTGGTCAATGACCTGAAAAGAGCTGGGACCACCGTTTCCAAGGTTACTGTTGGTAATACACTAAGGCGTCATGGTTTGAAATCATGCATGGCACGGAAGGTTCCCCTGCTTAAACCAGCACATGTCCAGGCCCGACTTAAGTTTGCCAATGACCATTTGGATGATCCAGAGGAGTCATGGGAGAAAGTCATGTGGTCAGATGAGACCAAAATAGAACTTTTGGTCATAATTCCACTAAACGTGTTTGGAGGAAGAAGAATGATGAGTACCATCCCAAGAACACCATCCCTACTGTGAAGCATGGGGTGGTAGCATCATGCTTTGGGGTGTTTTTCTGCACATGGGACAGGGCAACTGCACTGTATTAAGGAGAGGATGACCGGGGCCATGTATTGCGAGATTTTGGGGAACAACCTCCTTCCCTCAGTTAGAGCATTGAAGATGGGTCGAGGCTGGGTCTTCCAACATGACAATGACCCGAAGCACACAGCCAGGATAACCAAGGAGTGGCTCTGTAAGAAGCATATCAAGGTTCTGGCGTGGCCTAGCCAGTCTCCAGACCTAAACCCAATAGAGAATCTTTGGAGGGAGCTCAAACTCCGTGTTTCTCAGCGACAGGCCAGAAACCTGACTGATCTAGAGAAGATCTGTGTGGAGGAGTGGGCCAAAATCCCTCCTGCAGTGTGTGCAAACCTGCTGAAAAACTACAGGAAACGTTTGACCGCTGTAATTGCAAACAAAGGCTACTGTACCAAATATTAACATTGATTTTCTCAGGTGTTCAAATACTTATTTGCAGCTGTATCATACAAATAAATAGTTAAAAAATCATACATTGTGATTTCTGGATTTTTTTTTTTTTTTAGATTATGTCTATCACAGTGGACATGCACCTACGATGACAATTTCAGACCCCTCCATGATTTCAAAGTGGGAGAACTTGCAAAATAGCAGGGTGTTCAAATACTTATTTTCCTCACTGTATATATATATATATATATATATATATATATATTTTTTCACCATTGACATCACTTATATTAGTGTTTGTAAAGCCTCTTAAGTCTCCTGCCATCCTGCAGTTATGTAAATTCACACTTTTTATCAAGTTATCTATATTCTACTGCTGCTGCTACAGCTGCATCAAGGCTATTAGAGCTGTTAATGCTCCAAATGCCCAAATGCTGCTCCTAATGCTCCCACAAATAAACCATTTCTCCTCATTGTCCTAAAACTCTGGCCCGTCTTGCAGTTCTGGGTTGTAGGGAGATGACCAGATATCACATGCATTTTATTTTTAATTTGACTAAAGAAGTGGGCATTACTGGGTTGTACAAAATGTCACTATAATTTATATTTAAATGCTTAAGGAAAAGACATGCAGTGATGTTGTTCTTCCTTTATTGTTCTTAAAATGATCTGGATGCTGTTACAGGACTAAACACAGGAATGTTAAGATCATACAAAACATGAATTCAGTCAAATGTTTTCAGTTATTCACCTTATTTTAAGTCAGTGTAGCATCAGAATGATTTTGAAACTGATATTTCAAGGAAAAACACAGTTACTATCACTGAAACTTGATTACTTGCTCCTCCCACTCTTTAAAGCTGCAGGTGCTCCACTATTTAACAGAGTTCAGTGCTGCATTTCCAGCAGCTACTACTCCTGCCATTAAAGCTTCAGATACCGTTGATCCTTTAGAAACAGAAGCTAGAGCTGCAGATCCAGCAACTGCTGCTCCAGAGATTACAGCTGGACCAAGTGTCCCTCCACCAACTACAACTGCTGCTCCTACACCCACTACCACACCTGTTCCCAATAAGACTACACCTTGAGTGTTATTCAACAGCCTGCTTCTTTCTTCTTCCCTTATCTTTTCTTTCTCTTTCAACTTCTTTCTCTCTTCTTCTTGTCTCTTCCTCTTCTCTTCTTCCTCTCTTTTCCTCTGAGCTTCCTGGTACATCTCATTGGTGTAATGCTCTCCTCCGTTCTCCATCACCATTCTGTTGATCTTCTCCAGCAGTTCAGTGACCTGTGACTGATTTTCTTCAGATGTGTTAATAAAAACCTGATAACCTCCTTTACATAGTTCAACTAGCTCTCTAATCTGCTTGTTTTTGGTCAGAAACTCCTCTATGGGTGTTTTTAACTGATCTCCTCTAGTGAACAGAATGATGGTGTAACGTGCAGCATCTTCTCCAAAGTTCTCCTGAATCCATTTCACTGTGTTTTTCTCCTCATCTGTGAATCTCACGTCCAGTCTGATGACCAGCAGGAACACATGAGGACCAGGAACAGACATTTCTACACACTTCACTAATTCATTCTTCAGTTGTTCTTCACTGATTGACGTATCAAACAGTCCTGGAGTGTCGATCACAGAGATGATTCTACCTTCTACTGTCTGCTGATGTTTCTGGCAATTCCCAGTCACAGATTCGGAAGAAAATACTTCTTTAAACACTTTTTGTCCCAGGATGGTGTTTCCTGTTGCGCTCTTTCCAGCTCCAGTTTTCCCCACCATCACGATCCTGAGATCTGTGCACTCGTTAGGTCTTATCTGGCTGTTCTGTATGGACTCTGTATGTTCAGACAAGACACAAGTAAGAATAAAATAAGTATAATTTAATTTTCAAGAAATATGTCATGATATTTCGAAAAAGCAATACATTTCATGGTCTCACCTGCTTGGGTTAGATGTTGCTCTTTCTCTGTCTGTTGTTTCTTCTGGTCCCATTTTCTTTTCCTGCTCATTTTCCAGCATACTGATTGTTTTACTACCTCTTCTTCCTTCGTGTTTTCTTTTGGAACTCTAGAACATCTGTCTTCATATGATTCAGTTCTCACATGAGAACCAAAATCTTTCTTTTTAGTCACAACATTTCTTGGGCTTTTTTCCTTTACACTGTGCGTGTGAATCTTCTCCCGCACTATTATCTGCTCTTGCATGTCTTGCATTTTTGTTTCTTTCTCTTGTTGTATCTTTTCTTTTCTGCATCTTATTGGATATCTTAAGAAAATGTGAATGTCACAATGCTGGCCATCATTCCGTTTGATGATTTCATCAATCTTCTCTAGAAGTTTAGTGATGTGAGTTGGAATAATGTCATTTTTACTGTTGATTGCATGATATTGTCCTCTGCAGTGACTGACAAGGTTCTGACATGTTCTGCTTTTCATAAAGAGATTCCATTGTCTAGTTGCCAATTTTTCTCTTCCAATAAACAGCACCATGGTAAACTTTAAAGCTTGAGCTCTAAAGTTCTCCTGAATTTGCTCCACAATGTTCCTCTCATCCTCTCTGAAGGTCTCCAGGTTAATGACGAGCAGGAACACTTGAGGACCAGGATAACAGAGGTACATACTCCTTATCATTTCATTCTGCATCTCTTCATCAGTCAGATCAGTGTTGAAGAATCCTGGAGTGTCGATGATGGAGATGTTTCTGTCTTCTACTCTTCCTGTCTGTCTCTCACTCTCTCTGGTTCTGCTCTCTTTAAATGCCTCTCGACCGAGTATTGCATTTCCTATTGCACTCTTTCCAGCTCCAGAGACTCCCAGCAGCACAATCCTCAGATCACGTGAATCACCTGTCAAACAGTTCATGTCATTAACTGGAGCTCTGGATGATTTCTAAATGCTTCTGTGATTCTAAACATGCATCCATTTCATTTTAAATGTCTCAGTACAATTGGTAAAAATCATTTAGTTTAGTTGGAAAATTCATGTTACAATTCTAAACTGATAGCGTCTGCTCTGCTCCATACAGCCAGGGTTGCCAGATCTATGTGACAAAGCTAGCCCAATGGCCAGTCAAAAGCAGCCCAAAGTAGTGCAATGACCATATCCTAAATATCAAAACTCAAAATATGTCATTTTCATAACTAAAAGACACATCCTTATGAAAATTACCATGGTTTTACTACAAATAAAACCAAAACATGGTTGCTATGGTTTAACCATCACTCTAAAAATGCTGGGTTAAAAACAACCCAGCGCTGGGTGAAATATGGACTGACCCAGGTCTGACAAGACCATGGTGGAGGATTTGCTACTCAACAGATCCTGAGCTTATTGACAAATATCTAGTAAAAATGTGCTCCCTTGCACAGCACGTGCAATCGCAAAATTAAGAGTGAAAGTGAACAGCCAACCCTCATTCAAAAGTGATTTCAATATGCAGCATATTAATAGAGGCACCCAGATACACGGAAATCATATATACTATTAGGTTACACTTCATTTTGATAGTCCACTTTAGACATTCTACTTACTATAAGTAACTTTGCAACTGCATGTCAACTAATTCTCAATAATTTGCAACTACATCTCTACTAACTCTCAGAGTAGACTGTTAGGGTAGGTTTAGGGTTAGTAGAATAAGTTGACATATACATGCAGTTTTCTCATACTCAGTATGTTGTGCACCCATCAAAATAAAGTGTTAGAAGATATTAAGCAGACAGTCTACTAATACTCTAATGACGGCTAGTTGATATGTAGTTCCAAAGTGTAGTGTTCTGTTAGTAGAATGTCTAAAGTGGACCATCGAAATAAAGTGTTACCTAATATTAGAATGTTTGCTGTGCTGGCAGGGGTGGAACATGTAATTTTCGAAACAAGCGGTAATGGTCAAAAATTAATTTAGAAAACAGTCCCATGCAGGACTGTCAACCACCAGAAACAAAAGCACAGTATATAATTAATTTCTCTGTATGGTATTAAACTAGCTGTATTCTGTGAGAATCACATTAGGTTATTTTATTTACACTTACCTTTCGGCCTGTCTGTTGCTGACATTGTGTCCATGCAGTTTGCGTTTGTCATTAAAACTCTCTCTGTGTCTTTGTCTGTGTGAACCTGACACAGGAAGTGTGTGTGTGTACACTTCTTCACGATTTAAAAAATGCACCACACACATCCTGTTATTTCAGTTTCATAGTGCATTCAGCTGTAAATTGATTTATTACAGCTCAACAGACTCTCTCTCTCTCTCTCTCTCTCTCTCTGTGTGTGTGTGTGTGTGTGTGTCAGTCATCATTTAGAGATAAAGTGGACTAAATACAGTTTTATTTTCATCTGAGAGCCACCTAAACAAGCACAACAGCACTGTGAAGAAAACGAGGCAGGGTTGGCAAATCAAATCGCCAGCAACAAACAGATTCAAATCGTTTGGGTTACAAGTGAATAGTGACAAATTGGCGGGAAAATAATTAGTATTTATAATCAGAATAATGGCAAGTAGCATGTGAATGTGACTGAAAAAGGTCACGTAAACAACGTTTACAGTTAATTCTTACAATGATAATAGTCTTGAATGTGCTGAATAGTCTCTTATGACTCCATGCTGCCACCTACTGCCTTGTTGTGAACAGAAAAAACATATTTGTGTCTATTAGTTGCAACGTGGCTTTCTAATGAATATACAGTATAGTGTATGTGTTTGCATGACTGTGGCTCTCTCTCTCTGTGTGGGTGTGTGTGTGCGCATGTGCGGATCGGCTGGGAGGAGTGTGTGAGTGTTTGAGCGAGTGGCGGCCTGTTTGAGTGAGTTTTCATTCTTTTTATTTTTATTTCCTTGAATAAGTTAGTGTGGTTTAGTTTGTTGCCACTTGTAATCAGTTGGGGGTTGTGAAAATGCCGGCAGACTCTGATGGTTTGCTACCTTAACAGCTCGGCATGGTTGTAAATGTTTACCGGATGAATCAATCAATGTTGAAGACTGTTTGGCTGCTATTAGTAGCAAAATAGGTGCTCAGAATATTCTGTCGGCATCTAGAATGAACAAAGCTGTCGTTGTGTTTGTGAGGGAAGAGTCTATGGTTCACCATTTAGTGGAAGTTGGCTTATCTGTTGGTGATGTTTTCTTGCCTGTTTTGCGGCTGTCGAGCCCTTCAAAGAGGGTAACTCTTTCTAATGTGCCCCCGTTCATATCAAATGATTCACTTGAGAGATTGATTAGCCGCTATGGTAAAATTATGATGCCGATTAAAGGGGTGGTTGACTGTTTTTTTTCTAGGCTTGATTGTGTTTTAGGGGGTGCAGTCTAACATGTGTTAATGCTCAATTAAAAAAACGCATTACTTTTCACATAATTTACCTTTATTCCACACCGCTCTGTCCCTTCTCCTCTAAACGCGCTGATCATTTCCTGGTTTTATGAAGCCCATCCCTCAGAAATACGCAATGGGCTCAGATTGGTTAACTGGTCCAGTGTGTTGTGATTGGCTAAACCGCCTCTAGTGCGCATCTAAATGTCCCGCCGCTCAGCTCAGCGACATGTGCTCCGGTTGTATTGTAAACAATGGCGTCGTCTATATTGCTTATCAATTTGAGCCCGATTGAGACGCAGAGGATATTAGTGAAGAGGATCGCGCAGAACCTGTGCAAGCACGGCTGTTATTTGTAAGTGCTACTGCTTCTGTTAGCTTTTAATATACGGTTTTATCCTGATTAAAGCTTTAATACAGTACAGCAACCACACGCATGTCCATGTTTAATGCTTGTCATAGCTGTGTGAAAATAAGTGTATAAATGGAACATTTCATTGTTGGCAAGAGAGAGAGAGAGAGAGAGATGCAGAGCAGGGCGACGCGAGGAACAGTATTAAGAACCGCTGCTTTAGAACATATGATTTTGAAACTTGTGAATCCATTAGTATCGTTAGAAGACAGAATCGCGATTCATATATGAATAGATTTTTACGTGCACCCCTAGTTTTCTCTTCCTCTTCTCTAAAGCAGCACAGCATGGGCTCGCCCCCTTTGTTGCGTGTTACCGGAGGCGGGGTTTATCTGGGTCCGTGACGTATCAGACCCGGGAAGTAACTCCTTGTAGTCCCTTACCAGCCGTTTTTGTAGGCATTAAAATGCCAGAATTTTAAAAGACGATATCTCTGTTTGCATTGAACTTTCAGCGCCGCAACTTTGCAGATGTTGTTTATGCTCAAACAGCAACATTACACACAAACTAATGTTAAAAAGTGAAATCGCAATCAACCACCCCTTTAAAATGATCCCTCTTGGTGTTAAGAATCCAGATTTAAAACAAGTTATGTCTTTAAGACGCCAAACTGCTATGATTTTGAATGCTGAATTTCAACACTTTGACGTTTCCGCAAAATTGACTTTGGCAGGTAAAGATTATACAATTTTTATCAGCACTGAATCAATTAAATGCTTCTCTTGTGGGGTCTACGGACATACAAAATTGAAATGTACTAATAATAAGGTGACTGAACAAAATGAGACTAAGACTGAGCCTAAAACACCTTCGGAGCAGGTAGCTCCCGCCATGGAAAATGGTAACCAGGATGGCAGTGATAAAACTGATCAGCGGGCTGAATCGGACTCATTGTCAAAAGACGATGAAAATCCGAAAGAGGATGCAGTGATCAGTCATGCTGAGAATGCGGGAGAGTGTTCACTGAACACTAATGAATGCGCTAATGTTCGCAGTATGGTGAGCGGTGGATCTGAGACCATCGCTGCGGGAAACAGCGAATCAGAGCGCCCCATGGAGCCAGATGAGCTTGTGGGAGTCGGAGAGTCTCAGGACTCACATGCATCTGGTGGCCTGTCACAGGTTGATGTGGATCAGCTATCTGAGGGAGGTGAGGCTCAGTCCGTGGATATAAATTCGGACAGTGAGGAATCTGATGTTGTGGATTTTTTCACTGATGTCAGTTCCCAAGGAAGTTCTGCAGAGAAAAACTGCAGTTTGCAAATAAAACCACCTTATTATACAGTACAACAAATGAATGATTTTCTCAATGATACTTTTAATCAGCGAAGACCAAAATTAGAGAAGTATTTCTCTGATGTACAACTGTTTGTTGATTCTTGCACTATGGCTATGAGAAAAGCTCCATTGGAGGAGCTTGATCAGCCTAAAAGATATAGATTAAAGAAACATGTCAGTGCTGTTAAAAAAAGATTAAACGCATGTCAAAAAAAACATTAAAATGATCATATATATTAAGGTGATGTATTATCTTTTATGCATTCTTTTATCTTTCGTCATGACAACCTTAAACATTGGGACCTTTAATGTTAATGGTTGTCGATGCACAAGGAAAAGAGTTGCTTTATTTGATTATCTGAGGCTAAAACAAGGCAGATGTTATTTTGTTGCAAGAAACACATACAGATCAGCAAAATCAAGCACAGTGGTATGGTGATTGGAAAGGCAGTGTTGTATTAAGTCATGGTACAAACCTCAGTGCAGGTGTTGCCATCTTTTTTTTCTCCATGCGTTAGTTTGCAACCAGATGTGGTTGAAATAATACCTGGTAGGATTTTGAGAGCTGATATTGTTTTTGGTAATACTAATTTTTCCTTTATTAATGTGTATGCACCAAATGTTGGTCAAGAACGCATCTCTTTTTTAAAACACTTTCTGATGCTTTATTACAGTGTTGTTGATTTTAATTGTACTGTTAATTCATATTTGGATAGGAATCATGATGAACCTCACCATTCTTCTGCTGAAAGTTTAAAGAAATGAATTAATGAACACAATTTAGTTGATTTAGTTGTGGACGGAGGCCTTTCCTGGAGTCATGGTTAAAAACTAATTCTAATAATATGTCAGGAGCTAGGCTTGATCACTTCTATGTCAAAAAGGGTAATGGGGTAGTTTTTTTTTAGTAGTTTTCACCATCTTTTTTGTCAGATCATCACTGTGTCTATTGTAGTTTCTGTTTCTCTTTCTAAATCCTATAAATCACATTGGCGCTTTAATAATAGATTATTGCAGGACTGTACTTTTATTCACTCTTTTAATCTTCTCTGGAAAGCTTGGAGAGAGGAGAGATGTAATTTTCATTTACTGAGTCAAGGCTGTTGGTCGAGTCGAGTCTTTTTGCCAGCAGTACACTGCACATAGTGCTGGAATGCTCAAAGCAAGAATGAAGTCCTTTGAACAAGATATCCTTGGGCAAAGCAGTGACTGCACCCACAATAATTCAACTTTTATTGACTCTGTTGCAAATTATAAACTCCTTTTAAAGAATTTATTGAAAGAACGAGGGAAAACAGCCCTTCTAAAGACCAAATTTGCACAGCTGAACGACATGGATGCTCCTACATCATTCTTCTTTGGTCTTGAAAAAAAAGCCAAGGGAGCAGAAGAGTTTTCATCAGTTGAGAATACCAGGTGGTGGTGTGATAACAGATCAACGGGAAATTCAATCTTATGCTCTTTCTTTTTATGAGGATTCATACTGTTCAGAATTATGTGATGATACAGCAACTGATGAACTTTTATGTGATGTAACGAGTTGGACAGGCCTTTGTCTTTTGGAGAAATTTCACAAGCTGTTCAGGAAATGTGTTCTGGGAAGTCACCTGGATTGGATGGGCTTTCTGCAGAATTTTTCAAATCTTTTTTGGAATCTACTGGGGCAGGACTTATATGAAGTTTTTCTTGAATGCATTAATCAAGGGACCCTTCCTTTGAGTTGTCGAAGAGCAATTTTAACATTGATCCCAAAAAAGGGAGATCTTGGGTCTCTGAAGAATTGGCGTCCGGTATCACTGATATGTGTTGATTTTAAGATTTTATCTAAATCTTTGACTAACAGACTTAAGAAATATATGGCATCAGTCATTCATATGGACCAAACATTTTGTGTTCCCAAAAGGAAAATATTAGATAATCTGTCCTTGATGAGGGATATGATTACAGTGGCAAAAATGCATAATTTGGACATTGGTTTTCTTTCATTGGATCAAGAAAAAGCATTTGACAGGGTTGATCACCAATATTTATTTGGTTTTGGTCCTTATTTTGTATCCCTCATTAAAATGTTATATTATGAAATGTATAGTATGTTGAAGATTAATGGTTCTTTAACTAGGCCCTTCTCTGTAACCAGGGGCATAAGGCAAGGGTGTCCTCTTTCTGGTCTTCTGTATGCAATTTTTATTGAACCTTTATTAGTCTCACTTAGGAGGGAGCTAAGTGGTTTTAATATTTCTAGTGGCCCCAGTGTAGATTCAGTCAAACTAACAGCTTATTCTGATGATGTAACAATATTTATAAAAGACTCAGAGGATGTAAAAAATTTTTATTTCTTCTTTAAACAAATATCAACAAGCTTCATATGCACGCGTTAATTGGGAGAAATGTCTTTGCTTTTGGGTGACTGGCAGGGTACAGGACCTCCTAGGCTGCCGCAGCAATGCAGATGGGCCAGAGATGGCTTTAGACTCCTTAGTTTATTTTTTGGGACTAATAGCTATACAGAAAAAAACTGGGAAGGACTAGGCGACAAGGTGGTTCTTAGAATTCAGAAGTGGAGATGGATTCTACCATATCTTTCTTTTAGGGGGAGATGTTTGGTTATTAACAATCTAGCAGCTTCAATGTTATGGCATACATTTACTGTATTAGATACTCCTAAAGAATTACTTTCTGGAGTTCAAAAAGCATTTGTTATTTTTTGGGGGGATGGCTGCCATTGGCTTCCTCCAGGTATTCTTTATCTTCCTGTAGCAGAGGGAGGCCAAGGAATAATACATTTGGAATCTAAAGTATTGGCAATGAGGTTACAATCTTTACAAAAACTTTTATATAGTTCAGATCATGTGCCTTGGGTTGTGTTTGGATTATATATACTCAAGATCAAGAATTTTGGAGGATTTGGTCTTGATAAACAGTTGTTCTTAATGCAGAAGACCTTGGTGGAGAAAGTGCATTCATTACCTTTCAGTTTTTATTTGGGAGTGTTTAAATCTTGGAATTGTTTTAAAATATTGAGGCATGAAGATGAACATTGTGGTGTTTCAGAGCCATTTTTTTTTATCTGCTTTTTCAGTTATCAGCTGATGTGTCATCATCTTTAGTCACAAAGGTTTTGAATTCTGGGTTAACAAAAGTCATGGACTTGATTGATTTAAAGAATGGCCAATGGAGAACTGTACAGGCAATTGCAGATCAAGTTGGGATAAATTCAGTAAGAATTGTGGAGGGATTAGTCAGGAATCTTAAGGCATCTTTCCCTCAGACTTTCGTTTCCTTCATTAATAATATTCTTTTGAATGGTGTTATTTCTGACTATTTTCTGACTAAAAAAATGTTGTACCAAATTTGTGTAAAATCTGTACATTTGGGACAATTGAAACAAAGACCAAATACAAAATGGAGGTCTTGGTTTTCTATTTCAGATGAGGTTTATCCATCATGGAGGTTATTGTACAAGCCTCCTATCTCTAAGAGATGTGGGGATATTCAGTGGAGGATACTACATTGTATTATAGCCTCAAATTATTTTGTGTCTAAGATGAATGAGGCTGTTTTACCAACATGTCCTTTTTGTAACGCTCTTGACAATGTTTTTCAAATGTTTTGTGAGTGTCTTAGACTTAACTCATTATTTGAAATATTGGAGAAAATTATCGTAAGATTGGGTTTTACATTTACCAAAAGTCTATTTATTTCTTGGCAGCAACAGTGTTCACTTGCCAGTGTTTTTAATAGGACAAGCTAAACTTGTTATTTTAAAGTCTCATCAGTGTAAAAATGCCGGTGAAGATGTGAGTTTAGTAACTCTGTTTAAGTCTTTAGTGGAGTCAAGAGTGGTGATTGAATATATATCTATTATCAACACACTAATAATGTCCTCTATTTTTAATGGAAATGGGGTGTTGGGGGGCTTTGGTGACTGTGTGTGATTCAGGAAATTTGGTTTTTAATTGGTAATGTTTAGGAATTTTATGTTTGGTTAGGTTTTTGTTTTTAAGTTTGTAATGTTTGTCTAATTAAAGTGTTTTGAAAAGTCAAAGTCTCTCTCTCTCTCTCTCTCTCTCTCTCTGTGTGTGTGGGCGTTTGCATAAGTGCATGCTGTATTTATTCTGTGTGTGTGTGGACATAAATATGAGATGCCATTGTCTGTCGCTCAGATGCTGATTTACTCCCACATGTGAGAACAAAGAGAGTGTTTCTACAAACAGATGAGAGTCCAACAACAGCACAAGACACAGACGCTCCCCAGACACTGTAAGTACTGAAGAAACTTCATCTTGCAAAACAATTTCTTTGAATTATACCTCTGAATTGTTTTTTGTAATTAAGTTGCTGTGAGTTTTAGTAAGTTCAGGTTTAGTGAGTTCAATAAGAATTTTGTTTTTTAAAAGGTGAAGAGATTTTGGTAACATTTCATAATAAGGTTGCATTTGCTAATATTAGTTATTAACACATTGTTAACAATTAAAAACACTTCTAAAGCATGTATTAATCTTAGTTAATGGAAATATCATTATTTACTAATACATTATTAAAATCAATAGTTAGATATGTTAATATTATTTAATGACGTGTTTTTTTTATTAACTAACATTAACAAAGATTAATAAACATTGTAAGAAAAGCATTACTGTTAGTTAATACATTAGCTACTGTTAACTAATGAAACCTTTAGTGTTACTGATCAATAGTAGTTTCTCTACTTAAAGAGTTTCTTACTTAACCGTCATAGTGAAATTCGTAATTTGCGAATTCTGTATTAATGCGGTTATGATGTTTGTAATTAATAGAAATAATCACTTATTAATGCATAATTCTACATTCTCTTTTTTTTAATTGATGTATCAGTTTGTTATGATAGGACAATATGCCAAGATACAACTATTTGAAAATCTGGAATCTGAGGGTGCAAAAAAACAAAAATTAAAAAAAAGTAAAAAATCTAAATATTGAGAAAATTGTCTTTAAAGTTGTCCAAATTAAGTCCTTAGCAACACATATTACTAATCAAAAATTAAGTTTTGATATATTTATGATAGGACATTTACAAAATATTTTCATGGAACATGATCTTTACTTAATATCCTAATGATTTTTGTCATAAAAGAAAAATGGATAATTTTGACTCATACAATGTGTTGTTGGCTATTGCTACAAATTATTGTATCGCTATCATTTTATTAAAGCAGTTGTTAAGTAACAGTAAACTTATAATTTAATTTTGAAGTGTTTATTCATTTCTTTGTAGATTACATATCATTATATATAAATAGGTGCATTATACAAATGTTCAAAGTAAAATATGTCAAATGTTTCTGAAATGGCACTGCAGACAGAATCACTGTAATTTTTATTTAAAGGTGCTGTATGTAGGATTGACACCCAGCGGTTGAACTAGGTATTGCAGTCCAAATTCAAAATATTGGAGAAGGTTTTTTTCACCCGGCCCCTCCTCCTCAGACTTGACGCACACGCAGGTTGCCAGATTAAGGACACCAACAGGAACGAGCGCACATGCCGATGAATGAAATTAAATACGCTGTGTTTTCCGCTAACTGGCAACCCGGGGTGCTGAAATACAATTGGGTAAACTAACAGTGGGCGGGTTTCACAAACCATAACAAACACAGACATTCAGGGCCGGAATGCACATTTTCAAAGGAGAATAACTGACTGCAGAATTGTTTTTCAGATAAACAAGTATGTTAACTTAGCATGTTTCTTAAATATCTGCAAACATATTATGGTATCTTTATGCTTTAGTAGAGTCAAAATCCTACATACAGCACTTTATTTATTTAGCTATTTTATTTCAACTATTCAGGGGGATCAAACTATTTTCTAAACGTAACTAAAAAAACTGCATTGTGTTTTTCAGAGTGAATCAGTCATCGGTTGACGATCAGTCATGGCAAACACAGGTCTTCAGGTGATGGGTCTGGTCCTGGGCGTGGCAGGCTGGGCGTTCGGGATCCTGGTCTGCGCCGCCCCCTGGTGGCGCGTGTCGGCGTTTGTGGGGGACGAGCTGGTGGTGTCTCAGGTGCTGTGGGAGGGGCTGTGGATGACCTGTCTGTCGCAGTGGGGCCGCCTGCAGTGTAAAGTGTACGACTCTGGCCTCTCTCTCTCAGGCTCCGCCCAGATGTGCCGCGCCCTGTGCGTGCTGTCGCTGCTCCTGTGTCTGCTGGCGCTGGCGCTCAGCGTGACAGGGCTCAAGTGCACCCGCTGCCTGGGCGACGCGCACGAGACCAAAGCCCGGCTGGTGCAGGTCGGCGCGGCGCTGTTCGTCGCCGCTGCGTTTTTCTTCCTTTTGCCAGTGTGTTGGACGGCATATGTCGTGATACGCGATTTCTATGACCCGAACGTTGCCGCTCCGCTAAAACGCGAACTCGGACCTGCGCTCTACCTGGGATGGGCCGTGACTGTGCTGATGCTGGTGGGCGGGGCTTTGCTGTATTTAGGCTCCGCCTCCCCTGGAGCTCCAGCCATACCTGTTTTTGGAAAAGGCGCCAAAGGAAACCCTCCGTCCACAGCAGAGAGCAAACCGGAGAAGGTCTTTGTGTAAGAGAGCGTAAAAGAGCTTGGATAAACTGTGTCCTAGTGCTCACCCAGAAGCCTTAATCTGCAAAAATGCAGGAATATTATCATTTACTCACTATTATGTCATTCAATAACTGTACGCTGTTACTTTTTATTTTCCTGTGGAACACAAAAGGAGAATTTTGCATAAACTTTTTGCAGCTTTTTTATGTATTTATTTGATTTTAATTGGCTTTTTATTATCCATTCTCATGGACATTTGCATTTGCTCTGCTGAGAAAAAAAAATGGCTAAAACCAATCTAAACTGGTTGGCTGGTTTTAGCTGGTCAGCTTGTCAGGCTGGTCTGGGGTGCATTTCTCAAAAGCAACTATGGTCGCAAATTCCGTTGTTACCAATAGAGTTCAATGGAACGAACAACCATAGTTAGCTCACAAAGCTTTTGGGAACACACCCCAGGCTGGGAGACCAGCTAAAACCAGCTGGTTTTAAACCAGTTTAAACCAGCTAAGACCAGCTAACCAGCTTAAGCTGGTTTTAGCTGTTTTTTTTTTTTTTTTTTTTTCAGCAGGTACATCATAAACATACAGTAGGCCTACAGCTTATTCACAACACACAGAAACATTTATCAGTGATGTTATGATACTCTTATGACACTTTTGAAAATGCTTTTGTCTTTTTTGGAACTTGACAGTTTGTCTTCACGTGGAAAAGAGCTGCCTGATGCTTTTTCAGAATTTCTACTTTTGTGTGCTTGAATGAAATAACACTGGTTTAGAACATCATTAGAACAATCTTTTTGGTTTTTTTTTTTTTTAAGAACGTCCAATTGCATTAAGAAATCAGACTCTCTCATTCATTCATACACTGAATCTGAATATATTTCCAAGCCCTTAACAACTTATTTTGATTTCTGAAGCATCTTTTACAAGTTATGAAGGTCAGCAATTAGGTTACTCTGATTTTGTTGTTGTATCATAGCCTCACATATTGTATTTATGTCTTTTTTCGATGCTCAGCATAATTAATGATTATATCTCATTTGATTTATTTATTGATGTGTTACTGTGTATTATTTGTCTAATAAACCTAACAGAATAATGTAGGTTGACGGCATGTTGATGTGTGTTGCCTGCACATGCATTGCATGTGTGTGCTAGAGCGTTGGCAGGAATCACACGACACAATAGCAGAATACAGGACAGGGACAGTAAACAGAGCGTCCACTGTTGCTCTGATTATGTCACTATACTGGAGGACGTGTGGAATATGAGCTTGTGTTCCACAGAACTCCTCCAGAAGCCCCGCATAGAAACAGACACCATCAGAGGAGGAGGAATTCATCAGCGTCAATACTGCAGAGACATTAGTGACCCCTGCAGAGAGCGGCATGTTTGTTGACTCTAAACTGGGTTCACTGGTAACCCCTGATGTACACCGGTCAAACCCAAGCCTCCAAGATCACACACTCTCAAAACCAAAGGCACTTTACTGGAATTGATGAAGAACCGTTAACATTTATGGAAACTTTCCATTCCACAAAAGTTTCTTTATAGTGAAAAAAAAAAAAAAAAAGTTCTGTATAAAAAGAAAAACGGTTATTTCACTTACATATTCTTTGGCGAACCAAAAATGTTTATTTTATGGTTTTGCTGCGAAAGAAAGAAAGAGACAGAATGAAGATACTTCAACTATTGTTTTATTCATTCAACATTTCTTCATACAGTTTCTTAATCTCTGTTTCTTACGACAATTACAACACTAGCACAAAAAGAGTAAAGTCCCATCAGTTAAACATTAAGGATAATTATTAATTATTGACTAGTTTATTGATATATCACTTTCAGTAGCAGTTCTGTGGATAGTTTCACCACCTTTACACAAGATAAAGTCAAGATATATTTTTATTGTAACTATGGACTACGCTGACGAGAGTGATGTAGAAGTGTTCACCATGAAGCTCACACTGGTGATGCACCGGAGAGAAAAAAGCAGTAAGAAAAAAAAAAGTGTATAAAAGCTTGTTTTGTAAAACATCACAGTTATATATGATATGAGAACAGTAGGGCCTGTAGGTAGGCAGTAAGTGTTATTTAATAAAAATAGAATTATATTTTAAGAATGACATAATTTGTTTTCTCAAACATAGTGTGTGGGGTAAAACGCCCCCAGGGAGCGATGGGCAATTACTGTAGTTATTCTGTTCTGAACATCAAATCCTTTGTTTTTCCATCAACTGTAGCCTATTCTAACTAGTTGGCTGAATACAAATATTTGTACTTTATATATAAAACTACCTGAAGTTAGCACAAGTTAGCCAGTTAGCATCAGCTAACTTTTTTTTTTCTTCAAATAGGCTATTATAATTTTGTAACCCATAATTATTAATTATATATATATATATATATATATATATATATATATATATATATATATATATATATATATCTATATACATACATATATATATATTTTTTATTTTTTACTAAAACTGCCTGTATGACCACAAAACCAGTCATAAGGGTCTTTTTTTTTTCTTTTGTTAATTGAGATTTATACATCGTCTGAAAGCTGAATAAATTGATGGAAAGATTTCTATTTATGTATGGTTTATTAGGATAGGACAGTATTTTGTCGAGATACAACTATTTGAAATTCTGGAATCTGAGGGTGCAAAAAAAAAAAAAAAAAAAAATTGAGAAATTCACCTTTAAAGTTGGCCAAATTAAGTTCTTAGCAATGCATATTACTAATCAAAAATTAAGTTTTAATATATTATTTGGTAGGGAATTTACAAAATATCTTCATGGAAAAATTGATCATTGTGACCCATGTATTTTTGGCTATTGCTACAAATATACCTGTGCTATTTATGACTGCTTTTGTGCTCCAGGGTCACATATATGGTTATTATTGTTCATTACAAATCATAAAGAGATACCCATTCAGTCAGTCCGATAGGGAAACAAGCAGGCCACATGTCTCAACAGCAAACGTTTATTGGCTAACTAGACATTTTTCACAACAGCGCTGCAGCTCGGTTGTGTCAGTGCAGCTCTAGAAGTTGCGTGAGAATGAGGAAGTGTTCGGTCTTAAAGTGACAGTGCACTGATTCAGCGCTCTCTGTCCAGCATCTCAGAGGCTGCTGTCTCTTTAAGAGCCCAGAGCTCGCTCTCAATGAAAGCTGAGCAGTCAGATGCACGTTTCTCTCTTTTTGAGTGTATTGTAAAGCGTGTGGGTCAATAGGAGGTGGATCTGGCGCACCAGGAGGCCGTTCCAGATTCCGCGCGAGCAATTGGCTGCTCGTGACCTTTGTTTGTCCGCGCGCCCCGGTCACGCACGCCACGCATTCGGGATGTCTCGTGCTCATCGGGTTCACCGGTGCGCTCGCGACCTCGCGGAAGATTAGCGAGATCATCCACACACTCAGTCCGCAGTGCGCAACGCGCAGCTCAAACTAGAACCAGAGAGAGATTAACGGCAACCGGAGAGATGGCAGAGAAGCGGATGTCGCGCTGGTATTTCGGGGGGATCGCGTCGTGCGGAGCCGCCTGCTGCACGCACCCGCTGGACCTGGTCAAGGTGAGACGATGTGTGTGTGCACTGATGTTTAGTGGAGCTGCAGACCGATCAGCGGCCTCTTCTGCAGCCCATGACTAGTGTTTGGCTTTAGTAAGCAGAATGAAGGAAAAGGAGTTTCTCGTTTGGACAATTCATAGTTAGACATGTTATGTACTGCTCTTTAACTAACTGATTGACTTGGGTAAAGTTGGTTTTATATTCACACATTCACAATATTCACACATTTCCGCGTTCAATAACTTTCTAATTATATGTGCAATAAAGTTATTTTTTGCAGATTCTAATCAGCGATATCATTGTCAACCTCCTACATTTATTTCACAATCGATCAAAATGGCCAAGTATTGTTTTAATGTCATGCTTACTTGTGAATGTCCAATGTAGTGCGATTAACAAAGCAATTGAATGCAATAGTCCGAATGTGCGAATATAAAACCAACTTTACCTAATTGAGGTCAGACCGATAATTCCGATCATATTTGTCCAATTATTTGTATGCATGATTCAAATAATAATGCTTTTAGTTTTTCCATTTCAAAATGGAAAAAAATTGTAATGAACGTTTTATGTAAAACAAATTGGATAATATTTTTATTTTTAAGAATATCAACATCATAAACTTTGAAATGCATGTCTGTTTCAAATCCTACCAATAGCCATGTCAACATATGATTAATATTTTATGTCTGGTAAATTAAATAACATTTGACCATTTTGATAACCTAACATATTACGTGGAAGAAGTTGTCTGTTCAGAAATCTACTGACATGCTTGTGAAATTGTATTGAACTGATAAAACATCATATTTGTCCATTTTAACACTATCATATTACTTTAAAGAAGATTGTCTGTTTCAAATTATAATGAATATTTTATGTCTAATAAATCAGATACGTCGTTTGTCCATTCCAAAATACACTGACAGTCTCGTCAAATTATAAGGAATATTTTACCTCCAGTAAATTTGACCATTTGCTGGACATAATATATTTTATTTTAACAATGTCTGCATAGAATTCTTGAAATATGTTTGCCTGTTCAAAAAAAATAATATTTACAGCCTTGTCAAATTTTTTTTTTTTTTGTGAATTTTGGTGAAATATTGTGTAAACTAAGTGTTACGTTAATTTAAGCAATTTCACGGACATCTAATTTCCTAAAGTGAACTAATATTGATATATTTTGCTTGTTAGTTATGAAAAAAATAGCCATAATTGAATGCTAGTTTGTGATCTGATTTGGGGTCAGTTTACCAGTCTCATGTGATGTCCTATATAATGAAACCACATGAATGAGTGCGTGATCACATTATAACAGGACGGAGGTCAGTTCCTAAAGTCCTCAAACCGCACTGAAGGACACTACAGTCCACAGAAACACAGAGCTGGACGAGTCTTAATTGTTTTCCAGAGCTATAATTAAGTGTTTTACATGCAGGCTGTACGTTTATATTAAAGGCCAGTGGTATTTTAAGATCAGCTCAGCACAGAATGAGCACAGTTCACTATCATGCCATAACATCAAAGTACGTGTGAATGTGAGAGAGCTGGCAGTCCGTGCATGCTTTTGTCCAGATTCCTCATGGGTTACAGACGTGTGTGTGATCAGCACATGTCTGCCATCTGTGTGTGCGCGTCCAGTTGAGTCCGGTTTGGTGGACTTTGATTATCTTGTGTCTCACTTTGTCCTTCAGTTTACCTCTGCTCTTAAGAGCGTAGTTGTACTTTGGTTTTCACAATGAACAAGTATCAGGTGGCCTGTGAACGAGACACGAATGAATGAATTCAAGGAATGAGCGTGAGTAACCAAACTGTCAGATCTGTGATAGCTGAGAGACGTGCGTCCCCTTTGTTTTCTCTCGAGTGCTCTCTTGTTTATCTGTGATAACAGGCTGAATTATCTTGGATTTGTCTGCTCTTCACTAAAACCAAAACAAAAGCCACAGATAAGCGCCATAAAACCACACACACACACACACACACACACTGACTGAAGCCAAAAACACTTCTGAAGAGCTGCTTGACAGAAAGGTCACCCCTCAGACATCTTTGTGTGTGCTTGAAACATTAATACAAGATTCAAACATGCATCTGCATGTGTAAACGATCTTGAGATTGACTGTTGAGTTACACACGCAAAGCTGCATTAAGTAATTACAGTCTTTGAACAGATAGACATGTGATGTTATTGTTGGCCTGAATTGTTGGCGTGCTGGTGAGAGCGACCGTTGGCCTTTGTTCAAACATCCCACAGAGCAGTACTGTGTGTGTGTGTGTGTGTGTGTGTGTGTGTGTGTGTGTGTGTGTGTGTGTGTGTGTTTGTACTGTTTTGGCAGTGAGTTTTGGTTACAACCTGTTGCATGTTACAACAGGTACTTAATGCTCAAGTGAGCGTAGTATAATCAAATTGTACTCGCGCTGTCCAGGATGCATTAAACTGATTAAAAGTGACATTTATAATGTTACAAACGATTTCTATTTCAAATAAATGCTGTTCTTAAAAACAAAATGTCACGGTTTCCAGAAAAATATTCAGCAGCAGAACTCTTTTCTTCAACATTGATAATGATCAGAAATGTTTCTTGAGCAGCAAATCAGCGTATTAGAATGATTTCTGAAGGATCACGTGACACTGAAGACTGGAGTAAATTACATTTTACAATGTTCACATAGAAAATGTTTTTTTTTTTTTTTTTTATTGTAACCGACCACAAACTTTTGAACGATTGTTGTAAATATTAGTTTTATTGCTGATGGGATGTAATAATGATTATATTGATGATGCTGACAGGTGCACCTGCAGACGCAGCAGGAGGTGAAGATGAGGATGGTTGGCATGGCGATGCACGTGGTGAAGAACGACGGCGTGCTGGCGCTCTATAACGGCCTCAGCGCTTCCTCTGCAGACAGGTCAGATCCTGACCCCAGATCAGATTTACACACCCAGCAGCGGCTCTGGAAAGATCTCCTGTTCCACACTGAAAACGCCTGTAAAACTGGAGAAGCCACTTATTTTATGAAAGTCACTTTCCTACATGCAATGCCTTGAATTGAGTGTCAGCTGTTTGAGCATGTGTGAAGAGTCACAGAGTCCTGAAGAAGCCACACCAATCCATCTGCATTGTTTGTTTGGTGATGGTCATGCTTTAACTTAAAGTAGCAATGGTTGGGAAACAAAAGCTGTCAAACTGCATAGATGACACACAGAAACTGATCTCCAGAACTGATTAAATGCACACATTCACCATGACAATGCAGAAAATCTCACCAATGTTGTAGACTTCATTCACTCAAATGAACAACTTTCAGTATTTTACATGAGAGGAAACTAGGTGGACATATTCTCCAAATAAATTGTCAACATTTAAAGTAATAATAATAATCTAATGTGTTTCAAATGCAGCTGATTAAAGGTCTTATCTAGAAAATGAATGGCATTTGGTTTTGTGTAACAACATAAATATATGAAACACGGAAGCTGTGATGCATTTGATAGAAACCTTAATTAAGCAGTTTTACAGCGGTTTGACAAGTTTCAAATCCTGAATATATCAGAAACGCTTCCAGAAATACACATAGCCACAGATCTTCAGTTAAAGTCAGTCTCTCATGGTTAAGTGTAAGATTAATATTGTTAGTGTTTACTGGTTATCAGTTTTCTCAGTGAAGCTGATGAAATACACATGTAATGCTAATGAATCTCTCTCTGTCTCTCTCGTAGATGTCGTATTCTCTCACCAGGTTTGCCATCTATGAGACGGTCAGAGACATGATGGGCAGCGGCGGTCAGGGACCCATGCCCTTCTATCAGAAAGTCCTGCTGGGCGCGTTTGGAGGTAAAAACACACACCGCTACAAAGCAGGGAATCGCCAGACACCTTATGATGAACACCATCACCATCATGCAGTGTGCAATGCAACGGTATCATCATTAGATTTACAGCATAATTATGACGCATGAAACGGCTTAAAGGGATATTTCACCCAAAAATGAAAATTATGTCATCATTTACTCACGCTCAAGTAGTTCCAAACCTGTATGAATGCCTTTGTTGTGCTGAACACAAAGGAAGATATTCTGAAGAATGTGGGAAACAGAGCAGTTCTGGGGCACCATTGACTTCCATAGTATCTTTTTTTTTTTTTTCACTACTATGGAAGTCAATGGTGCCCCAAAACAGCCTGGTTACAAACTTTCTTCAGAATATATTCCTTTGTGTTCAGCAGAACAAAGACATTCATACAGGTTTGGAACTACTTGAGCGTGAGTAAATGATGACAGATTGGGTGAACTATCCCTTTAAGCTTTAGACAACATGCGATAAATACTTTTTTAATATATGTGTATATATTTTTACATAAGCATGCATACGTGCTATTTTAGTATTTCTAATTTACTATTCTAGTTTTTAATTAATATTAAAAAAAAATTTTTTTTTTAATTTTTATATTTTGAGATTTCATTTTATTTTAGTTAAACTTTTAGCAATGTTGTTGGTGTTTGTGTTATTTATGTATTTATTTGTATGTATGGAAGCATGTTTTGGCCATGGGAAAGAAGACATTGTGATTGCAAATTATTTCACAATTCTGACAGAAATAAACTGTTCAATTCTGTGAAGAAAAGTCAGAATTGCGAGACGTAAACTTGCAATTGAAAGAAATATTGCTAGATAAAAATGGTTAAATAAAAATGTCATTATCCTTTTTATTTATTTGTTTTATTACAAAATGTAAACTCTAAAAATAATTACATTTTACTTCAAAATTGCGAGTTTATACCTAAAGAGATCTTAATCTATTTTTGAATATCAAATTTCATATATATATATTTTTTTAAAGATGAAATTTAAAGAGAGAAAAAGTAGCAATTACCTTTTAATTTGTTTTCATAAATATCTCTGTATCGTTTTTAATAATTGTTATTACAGTTTTGATATTAACCCTGATGCATAGATGAAGACACATTGTGCTTTACTCACACGTTGTGTTTCTCCACAGGCTTCACCGGCGGCTTCATCGGGACTCCGGCGGATATGGTTAACGTTCGGTGTGTATTGCAGGGTTTGTGTTTGTGTTTCTAGCTCATCTGGCTGAGTGTGAGCATTTCTTGTTGTTGATCTCCACAGGATGCAGAACGATGTGAAGCTTCCCGCAGAGCAGAGGAGAAAGTGAGTGTGTCTAGATCTAAAAACACTCTAGACGGTCATGACGTGATTAATCTGAAACCTATCTGTGTCTCTCGCAGCTATAAACACGCGCTGGACGGACTCTTCAGGGTCTGGCGGGAAGGTAAAGACGTTTCTGGATCTCTTAAAATCATCTGGAAATGTTTGAATGTCTTTCTCTGAGCATGTGTTTCTCTCAGAGGGAACCAGGAAGCTGTTCTCAGGAGCCACTATGGCGTCCAGCAGAGGAGCCCTGGTCACAGTCGGACAGGTGAGACAGCAATGCATGATGGGAATGACTGCAGTTCATAAAGTTTGTCAGTTTATCAGATTAAATCCTTTTTTTTTTTTTTTTTTTTTTTTTTGATGATGATCTATGAACTATTCAGAATAAGTGCATAAAATGTAGAAAAAGCCCAGATGTTGTGTCAGGAACTGGTTTGAACTGAGGAATGAACTGTGAGCTGCTGTGGACGAAAGCATCTGTCAGAAGACATGTTTATGATGATGAAATGATCCTGAGTGTGTCTCTCTGTGTCAGCTGGCGTGTTATGATCAGGCCAAGCAGCTGGTGTTGGGCACGGGACTCATGGGAGATAATATAATCACACACTTCCTGTCCAGCTTCATCGCTGTGAGTATCGAAGCCTCTGATTGATCAATCATTGCTTATTCTTGATAGCTGATATTTAATGAACAGTTTTGGACATCTAGTTTTTGATTAGTAAAATACCTTTGTTACTTGTCTATCTGTCTGTCTGTCTATCCACTTGGGTGGCCATATGTGCTGTTTATACGGGACACGTCCTGGCCAGGATTTTAATATCGCCTAAAACATCCAAAGTAGTTTGACCAATAACATGCAGGTATTGTACATAATCAACCAACGCTGCGCGTGAGAAGGTGATATCTACAGAGAACGATCAAAGCAATGCAAATATGCACACGTTTGTTCGTTCATTTGACTTGAAGCGTTGCTGCACAGCGATCAAAAAAGACACCAAAGTAGGCACGAGAGTGATTCGAAAACATAAGGTACCGTCTGCTCTGCTCTCTGTAGCTCTTGTGAATGTCATACAACGACCGATCTGCAGAGTACAAACAGCCAAAACCTGGATATTTTAGGCAATATAGAAATCCTGGCAAGGGTGCGTCCTGTAAAAATGACCCATGTGGTCACCTTAATTTTACAAAAAATTTATTTAAACAAATTTACTATACACTATTTATTAAATATTATTTTTTTTATTTATATATTTACATTGTCATTGATAAATTAATTGATAACTGATAAATAAAGTAATTGATACATTATTGTTTTTTTTTTTACAAATATACAAATAATAACATGACTTTTTAAAAATTTACATAAATGTGTATAATACATTTGTGTAATTATATTTTATAATAATTATTAATTTTTATAGTTTTACATTGTGTGTGTGTGTGTGTATATATATATATATATATATATATATATATATATATATATATATATATATATATATATATATATATATATATATATATATATATATATATATATATATATATTCGGTATACACACATACACAGTGGGGAAAATAATTATTTGATCCCCTGCTGATTTTGTACATTTGCCCACTGACAAAGAAATGATCAGTCTAGAATTTTAATGATAGGTTTATTTGAACAGTGAGAGAGACAAAAAAATCCTGAAAAATGCATTTCAAAAAGTTATAAATTGATTTGCATTTTAATAAGTCAAATAAGTATTTGATCCCCTATCAATCAGCAAGATTTCTGGCTCCCAGGTGTCTTTTATACAGGTGAAGCTGAGATTAGGAGCACTCTCTTGTCAGTGTGTTACCTGTATAAAAGCAATCAATCAGATTCCAAACTCTCCACCATGGCCAAGACCAAAGAGCTGTCCAAGGATGTCAGGGACAAGATTGTAGACCTACACAAGGCTGGAATGGGCTACAAGACCATCGCCAAGCAGCTTGGTGAGAAGGTGACAACAGTTGGCGTAATTATTCGCAAATAGAAGAAACACAATAACTGTCAATCTCCCTCGGTCTGGGGCTCCATGCAAGATCTCACCTCGTGGAGTTTCAATGATCATGAGAACGGTGAGGAATCAGCCCAGAACTACACGGGAGGATCTTGTCAATGATCTCAAGGCAGCTGGGACCATAGTCACCAAGAAAACAATTGGTAAACACACTACGCCGTGAAGAACTGAAATCCTGCAGCACCCGCAAGGTCCCCCTGCTCAAGAAAGCACATTCAGAGGAGAACTGCGTGAAAGTGTTGTGGTCAGATGAGACCAAAATCGAGTTCTTTGGCATCAACTCAACTCGCCGTGTTTGGAGGAGGAGGAATGCTGCCTATGACCCCAAAAGCACCATCCCCACGTCAAACATGGAGGTGGAAACATTATACTTTGGGGTGTTTTTCTGCTAAGGGGACAGGACAACTGCACCGCATCAAAGGGACGATGGATGGGGCCATGTACCATCAGAGCCAGGGCATTGAAAATGGGTCTTGGACGGGTATTTCAGCATGACAATGACCCAAAACACATGGCCAAGGCAACAAAGAAGTGGCTCAAGAAGAAGCACATTAAGGTCCTGGAGTGACCTAGCCAGTCTCCAGACCTTCATCCCATAGAACATCTGTGGAGGGAGCTGAAGGTTCGAGTTGTCAAACGTCAGCCTCGAAACCTTAATGATTTGGAGAGGATCTGCAAAGAGGAGTGAGACAAAATCACTCCTGAGATGTGTGCAAACCTGGTGGCCAGCTACAAGAAACGTCTGACCTCTGTGATTGCCAACAAGGACTAAATCATGTTTTGCTAAGGGCTCAAATACTTATTTGACTCATTAAAATACAAATTTAGTTTTCTGGATTGTTTTGTTGTTATTCTGTCTCTCACTGTTCAAATAAACCTACCATTAAAATTATAGACTGATCATTTCTTTGTCAGTGGGCAAACATACAAAATCAGCAGGGGATCAAATCATTTTCCCCCCACTGTATGCACATTTGTTTTGTCATGGATATATAACTTCAAATAAATAAATTAACATTTTAATTTCATAACTTTCTCTCTTCAGGGAGGTTGTGCGACGTTCCTCTGCCAGCCGCTGGATGTTATAAAGACGAGATTAATGAACTCTAAAGGAGAATACAGAGTGAGTTTCCTCTCTCTCTCTCTCTGGTTATTGTCTCATTCTCTTTATTGCTCATTAATCAAATGTATTTTTGTATATTAGGGTGTGATTCACTGCCTGACTGAAACTGCCCAACTGGGACCACTAGCCTTCTACAAGGTACCAGATTTGCTTTATTTTGCTTCATTTATTCATTAAACACGGAGATCTTTTTCGTTACTGATCCTTTTGAAAATGTCTCCCACCGTCCAATCACACGACAGGGTTTAGTTCCGGCCGGGATCCGCTTGATTCCTCACACGGTCCTGACCTTCATCTTCCTGGAGCAGCTGAAGAAATACTTCGGCATCCAGGTGGTCAGCTGAACTTTGACCTCTTGACCGTTTCCCTTTGGCCTCCTCTTGAAGCTGCTCTCACTTCCACAATATTATTTCTGGAAAATCTCACATTACTCAGTCATATCCAAGTTCACAATGCAGCCAGACCAACATAACGACAGATGATTCCTCACTATCCACGTGCCAACCCTTCATGACGCTCATCTGAGAGGAGAGCGGGATCTTCTTGGAATAAACGACTGTACACTCATCTCTTCTGGGTGAGCTTTAGACTATAGATGTTATCTATCAGGATAGATATGTTGTTGTTGTTTTTTTTTAGTTAATGAAATGATTCAGATTTTTAAATTATTTTTTTTTTTATAAATGCTGTTCTTAAATCCTTGTTTAGCAACACGATGAGGCATTTTAAAGGAAGAGTTCAGTCATTATACCATCATTTACTCACCTGTATTTTGTTCCAAACCGGTACAATTTATTTATGCTGAACATATGTTTTTGTTTTCCTCTGAATAGTGTTCATGCAACTCTTTTCCATTTATTAAATTGTTTTGTTAGGGTGAGTAAAATGAACTGTTCCTTTAAGACATAAGATGCACACAAACAAAATTGCCTATATCGCTTTAAGGTTTTTAAATGGTTATATTCAGTCTGTATGTATTGTGCTAAACTGTTTTAATGGTACAAATTCTGTATTTTCGACTGTTTGCTGGGTTCGATTGACAGAAGGGTCAGGGGTCACCGTATAAGGGGACAGAATTAAACCAAGTTTTACTTTTATAACCAATTTGTGGAGCAAGAAAACAAGAAACAACTGACTGATGGGGACCCAGTAGTGTATCTGCAATGTGAAAGATGAGTCAAACTTCTGTACTTGATGCTATGCTTTCAGTTGTCATTATATTTCTGTTCTTTTTGTAATGTTTCTGCTGGAAAACTTACGATCGGCACGGATCCTGCCTCATCTGTTACTGAAATATTGTAAGCTCTACTGTAGTTTCTGCAAATGTGCATGTAGTTGTTTTAGTGCTGAGGTAATGGGGGCATTTAGTGAGTAAGTTGCACAAATTAATTGTATTAATTCAGTTTTGTAGTTTGGTCCTGAATATCTGGACTTAACCTAAAATAATAAATTTAAAGTATATGCTTAGTTTAGGGTAAGTTGGTAAATTACCATATTGGTATATGCTTAAAACAGACTTTTTTACACTAAGAATGAAATTGAACACTGGAGAAGCCTTATCTATCGGTGTCCAGCAGAGGGCGCTGTCGTGCAGTGAATGTGTGCGCATGCGTGAAAGCGCAGCAGAGGGTTTGAAAGCGAGTTTAAGTGGGTACAAATAGTTTGTTTTTCTACAAATTTATTTGTAGTTTAGGATTTGAAATGGATGGTTGAACTGGTTGTTTGCTTGAACGGAGTGGCATTGAGCTGCTCTCTTGAGAAAAATGCAAATATGCAAACTAATGCAATTTTGTCTCATGAGAACTGTATTTTGCCTAAAATGAAAATGTATGGAAATAAAAGTACTAACACAAGAAAATCAGGTGTACTTATTTGTATATTTTTATTTTTCTATTCAGCTCAAACAGAAATGTATATCGGTTTACCTCCATTTGAACAATCCCAGGCTGCACACGTACGTCTGCAAGATGTCTGTTAAAGATCGCTTGATCTGGAAAGCATCTGCTGTGTACAAGACGTCTTTAAGATGTCAGTTTTACATAAGTTCTAAATCATAAACATATTAAAGACATCTAATAAATGTTTAGTTGACATCTGATAGGAAACGTCTTGACATATTGCAGATGAGCAAACACTCTAAAAAAAATATGTCTTCCAGATGTAAATGCAGATGTCAAAGAGACGTCTCCATGATGTATGTGTGCTATCGGGGATGTGGAACAAATCCTAACGCAAAGTTTCTCAGGAGAATGCAAAAGCATTTAAATATAGGCTAATATTACCTCAGGGGTTCCGAAGTAAACAGAAAACGTGAATATTCATGCATTCTCCACCCAGTAGACATTTATTGACTTTTGACCAGGCTTTAGCTATAGTATCTATTAAAAATGGCTGGCAGTAGTGGGTCGATCTGCAGATGGACAGCAGCACAGCGGAAGTTAAATGAAATGTCCTTCCTTCCGCATTTATACCAACCAGCTTTCAGTTTCATTTTAGTGCGTTATCAAAGCTGCATGCAGATAAAACGTGAAGAGAAGCGTAACGGAGCTCGTCTTCACAATAGTTGAGTTGAAGTTAATGGAATAGATCTCTTCATGCACAGTTTACAATCACGTGACTGCCTGGCGCGGATCGAAACTTCCATAGACTGCAGCACATGTCTGTCAATGTCCAATCTGTTTCAAGCCATAATGTTTAGATAGCATCTAACAAGAAGAGCAACAAATATGTGTGAACAAACTGCACGTTTTGGGCACTTTGCGTGACTCAGGTTAGTGATATAAACTTTTGAGTATAGCTACAGGCAATGATGAACCTATAAGTTCTTAATTTAAGTTTATATATTTAGTATATGGCCACAAATCTTACATGATATTTAATTGTTTATGTATACAATGCCAAAAATGTGATCATCCAGTGATCATTTGTGTATTATTTTACATTAATAAGGAGTAGGACAACAGGACATTCTGCATATTGTGGTGCTGACCAGTGAACATGCAGATCCATGACTTAAAAACATTTTTGATTTGAAATGTGCAAGTTTTTATCTTTTAATGAACAAAATGTCTCAAATAATAGAGAAATCCACTCAGTCCAGTCACACACAAGATGCAGCGGCGAGGAAGCATGTCTTATCCTCCTGAATGTAAGTAATTCACGCCAACATCCATTCGTTTATCCATCCACACATCCATAATGTACGTCTCTCTGTCTTATCTACAGTCTCAGACCTGAATATTATGTTGTTGGGTCTGACTGGAGCAGGAAAAAGTGCATCAGGAAACACCATCCTAGGTGGAGACAGAAAAACATTTGAAGAACATGATTATTTTACATCTGAGACCAAAATTTGCGCACCAGTGCATAAAGTGGTGGACCGACGAACTCTCACTGTGATCGACACCGTAGGACTCTCTCATACAGCTGTGAAGATTACAGATGTTCAGACCCAAATAGAGCAGATATTACAGAATACACAACTTGATGTCTTTCTGCTGGTGATCAAACTGGGTGAGCCATTCACAAAGGAGAAACGTGGATCTGTGAAACGGATCCAGGAGAATTTTGGAGCAAAGGTCTTAAAACACACACTAGTGCTGTTTACTCATGCAGATCAGTTGCATGAGCCAATAGAAGATTATCTGGGAGAATGTCAAACACTGCGGTCACTAGTTGATCAGTGTTCAGGAGCATTTCATGTTTTTAACAACAAAGATGAAGATCGATTTCAAGTCACTGAGCTTCTGGAAAAGATTGAGTCTCTGAGGAGGAAGAATGGAAACAGGAGATACACTAAGCAGGACTTTAAGGAGACTCAGAAAGATCTCCGGCTCAAGAAATGTCACATCTTCTTAGCAGCAATAGCATTAGGAGCAGCAGTGGTTTTAGCTGGAGCAACATTAAGAGGCGGAGCAGGAGGAAGAGAAGGTGTAGGAGGAGCAGCGTTTGGAGGAGGAGCAGATGTATTGAGAGGAGCAGGAGTAGGAGAAGCAGCTATGATGATGGCATCAGTTGCACCACGTACAGGACCGGCAGCATTACTAGGAGCAGCGGGAGGTGCAGCTCTCCTGGCAGTAGCAGCTTGTGCTGGACTCTATTTTTTGGCAAGAAGATATCTCTCTAGAGAAAATGATAAAAGTGACTAAAAGATGAGTAGAACAAACACATTTGGAGTCAAAAATCAAGTATGTTTTTCTTTTGTAAAATACTGTATTATACTATCCTGATGTTTGGAGGTTTTACACTAAGAATGAAATCTGAACACTGGAGAAGCCTTGTGTAACTGTGTCCAGCAGAGGGCGCTGTGTCATGCCGTGAATGTTTGCGCATGCGTGAATGCGCAGGTCTGCTGTGTGCTTCGACTGCACGAACATTAGTTTTCTACAAAATCGGTTTTTGCTGCTTGAACTGACTAGAATTCTGACTGCTCCCTCCGTCATGACAAAAATGGAAATATGCAAACTAAACAAGAGCTGGTCTGAATTGTAATTTTATCTAATCTAAACTGTATTTTGTTCAAAAATAAAATGTATGGAAATAAAAGTAATCAAGGTGATTTTATGCACTAGCCTATATATTAATCATCACATGTATAATCCATCACCCCCATCCCCCAAAATAAACTAGGCTGCACAATTTTTCTTTTCTTTTTTTCCCCACATGCTTTTGTTTTGCAACTTCTAAGCCTGCGTCCCAATGTGCATGCTATCCATCCTAAATTCTATGTGACATTAGTAATTTTAAATACTATTTAGGGCAGATAGGGTGGATAGTATGCACATTGGGATGCAGGGTGAGTGAGTGATTTTTTTTTTTTTTTTCAATAATAATAAAAAAGGCCCAAAAGCTAGGCCTAAATGAAATGGCCCTCCTTTTGCACATAGGCTATATAAAAAATCATTAGAGGCCACCATTCAAAGCCAATCAGCTTTCAGAAACAGATCAGTGCATCATCAAACCTTCAAATTTAGTCAAAATATTGATAAAATACAGCCACAAAAGATCTAAAAGCAAGTGAGACTGAAACATATAGTCTATGAATTTGCCATAATGTAGGACAGGGTTCATTACACAGGTGAGTGAAAGTTAGATGAAATATCTCCATTCATGTAGGCTAATAATGCTGTTTACTAGATTGGCGTGTTCGCACTTGCGTTAATTTTGAAGGCTATTTAAGATATTTCCGTTTAGAATAGTTACGAATGAATGAATGATGTGGTGGGGGGGTGGGGGGTCTCTCCTCAACCACCACCAGTGTGTAGCATCCACTTGGATGATGCGACGGCAGCCACAGGACAACGGCGCCAGTGCGCTCACCACACACCAGCTACAGGTGGAGAGGAGAGAGAGAGACAGAGCCAATCAAGTGGATGGGGATTATTAGGAGGCCATGATTGATAAGGGCCAGTGGAGGGAATCTGGCCAGGACACTGGGGTTACACCCCTACTCTTTACGATGAGTGTCATGGGATTTTTAATGACCACAGAGAGTCAGGACCTCGGTTTAACGTCTCATCCGAAAGACAGTGCTTTTTTATCCGTCACTATACTGGGGCATTAGGACCCACACAGACCACAGGGTGAGCACCCCCTGCTGGCCTCACTAACACCTCTACCAACAGCTACCTAGTTTTCCCAGGAGGTCTCCCATCCAGGTACTGACCAGGCTCAGCCCTGCTTAGCTTCAGTGGGCAACCAGTCTTGGGCTGCAGGGTGATATGGCTGTGGCTATCATATTTATAAAAATCAAACCTGCTGCAATCTTTTATTAGCTCGATAAATAGCCTATTAATTTACATATCAGTACTCACAATTTTGTTTGTTTTTATGCTTTTTTTAATTGTATTTTAATCACGAAAGCCACGTCTTGAATCTTGAACTCATTTTAGCGTTAAAAATCTTTCTTTCCTTTTTGCATGTTTTCTCATTGGCCAGATGAGGGAGCCACATCATCTGACAAATCTTTTTGTCAAGACTAATCTGTTTTAGTCATTTCTTGTTAAAAATCTTGTCAGAACTTTCTGAGTTCATCAGTGTCCCCTCACTTCCTGTCTCCATGGAGACACTTGTCTAGTCCTCTCGAGCTCTTTAAGCCGTCAGCATATGAATAACCATCTTCTCTGTCAAACAGCCAGCGTGTGTTTGACTTGTACATGTGCGGATGCAAAGAATCACAGCTATATTTAAATATATGCAGATTCCCTCATTGCAGTAATATGTAAAGTAACTCCTGCATGTTCCTTTCTCATCCCAAAGAGATGATCATAAACCAGTGGTTTATTGATAGCACAGTCAGTGACATCCTGAGCATTTTTATGTGCACCATGAGAATGTCAGAAACTGCTACTGAGATTTGAGGGTCGATGTGTGTTAAGGCTCCAGAGAAGCGGATGTATTTGGGTTTTCACTCAATATTTTGGTTCCCATAATCTGGACTCTCTGGAGGAGGAGAGAGGATGTGAGAGAACCACTCTCAGGAACATGTGTTATAAAACATTATAAGCTTCTGATTTGAACATACAATCATGTTGTATCTGTGATCAGATTTGAGAATAAGGTCTCTAAATTCTTGACTGCGTTGTTTATTATGCATGTTGATAAAACATAAAAAGTGAGCAATCATTTGCACTCCATTATGATATATTATATTATACATTATAAATCCCTAAATAAGCTGAATGTTTTTGAATGAACGATTGATTGGATCACATATAATGAATTATAAATTGTGAATATATATTAGCATCCTGTGCTTTTTCCTATCTAACAAAAACGTGTTCTAAGGACATCTTGCTAGGTTCTCATTAAGTTATTTATTAATTAGTTCTCTGAAACATCCAGTTTTTGAAATGTTTTAGATATGTTTTTTTTTTTTTCTTGGTTATGTGAATGTTAAGGGAACATTCCATTTTATTTAATTTTGAAAACATTGGGAATGTTGCTTTTGAATGTTCTCTGAAGTAGCAACATAAAATATATATATATTTCGACGAATTTCCAAAATATTTCCAACTACAATGTTTCAGGGAGAAAAAAAAAACATTCCATGAACAATGTATAAATAATGTTTTTGTGCCAGCGTTTTAAAAACATTATTATAGACCAGAGAACTTTAAACGAACAATACTGGATGATAACACTGAGAGAATGTTATCAGATAATTTCCTGTTAGTTAGGTTAACAACACTGTAAAAAAAAAATTAAATAAAAAAAAAAATTGTTCCAAAAAGTTGTTTCAACTTAAAATAATTTGTTACTGCGCTGACTTAAAATTTTTAGTTTAGTCAACTTGAAATTTCAAGATACTCAATGTTAATTTAAGGGACAACTGGAATATTTTAGTTTTATTTTTAATTTTAAGTCAGCGGGATAACAAATTATTTTAAGTTGAAACAACTATTTTTTTTTTTTTTTTTTACTTTCATTTCCTTTAAAACATGGTCTTGTAACAATTCCATCATCTTCTCTGAACACATCATGTGATTTGTGTTACACCTATTACACTCAATCAATTAGACAATAGTATATAATATTAGACAATCAATATTCAGTCACTTTATCGCTTTAACTGCACTGACACTATGAGCAAAAAATTTGATCTGAACTGATCTGGATAATTACAACGTTGCTGCCGCGACACTGTTATTAGACTGAATTGAATCAATATAGAATTAAATTGAGCTGAATAAAGGCACTGTTGTCTTCTGTAGAGCGGCAGCTGAAATTAAATGTATCTCATAATTTCTGAATTTCACATTAAAACTGAAATTGATACTGCTTTGTAATAGTCTAAGCACCTTTTAAATAAATGTGTCTTGATTCGTTTGTTGAGTGTCTATCAGTTACTGAACCGCAGGACTTCTTTCTTTCAATCACTTTTCCGTGTGAATTAATCTACAGCGCATACATGTGTCAGACAGATGTCTTTGGCTGTTGTGTTCACCCTGGGGATTCTGGGAAATAATCTCTATTAATGCGCTCTCATGTTGCTGCTCTCCATGTTTAAATGCAAACAGATGTCATCCGTATGAAAGCTTGTTTTGTAAATCATCATAAGTATACGATTGCTGCTCACAGGAGAGAAGCACACTTGATTATTCACATCTGCAATATTAATATCTGTAAACTCAAAGAGCAAATCGAGGGGTGAGAACCAGAAAGGCGTAAGTGACATTTCACCAACTTTACAGGAGGGCCAAAACAACAATTTTACCATAGTTTGATCTGACTTTGTGTGTTGATTTCAGTTGTTTATAATACAAATTTGTACACTCATGGATGACAGTACTTTATCCAGTAGAACGAGCTCATTAAGAGCTTTCATTTGATATATCTCCATTTCACCAAAAATGTCACTTACGCCCTTCTGGTTCTCACCCCTCGAATTTATCCTAATGTAATAGTTTGAACTGTTGAAAAAATGGTTCCTAAAGGGGATTTTGGTATAGAAGGATCACTTCAAGAACCTTTTAGTGATCAATTATTTAAATAACACTTATTTTTTCTAGGTGTAAAGAAAAAAAGAAATTCCACTGTAAAGAACCTTTTGTGGAATTGAAATGTTTCGTTGATGTTAAAAGTTTCTAAAGAAACTCAGGGGTTTCTAAAGAAAAAGAAAAACCTGATGAATGATCATTTTTTCCTTTTATCAAGCTGTCCAGGCCCTGGGGAAGCTGTGCATCTCAGTCGACTTTTGTTGTTCCTTGACATTTGATGTTGGTCTTCTGTGTCTTTTTTTCTCCACACACAGTGTTTTTCTGTGATTGTGAATCTGTCCTGAGAATATCTCGCCAGCTGTGAAACATCCAGGTGCTCTTTTGTGAAGATCAGATGTGCGGTGTTTGTTTTTGTCCTCACATCAGCACTGTTCTTCACTGTTTGACGTATATGGCACACACACGTCGTGATGTTGGCCTGTTCCAGGGGTTTCTGTAAGTCTTCTGAACATCACTGATTTCTCTGCATCTTCTTTCAGGACGCCCACTGCTACAGAGAGGAGCAACAGCCATGAACTTTCTGTATTTATAGATCATTTGTCCTACTGATCAACATTTGCAATGCTAATACTCTTCATCTTTATACAAGTTGATCATAATGTTGGTGCTTTGAGATCTCTGATGTTTGACGTACTGTATGGTTCACATCAGGTAATGTGAATGGCAAATATTTTTGAATGAAGAAATTTATACATTCATCTTTTTTTTCTGCATCTTTTGTTCAACCCTGAACAAGGCTTGAATATTCTCAAGGTTTTTTTCCTTGGGAACATCTTAAGGTGCTTTTCCATGCTGCATTCACCTTTGGTTTGCTTGCTGCCAGGTTTGTAAGGCTTACTGTAATTCAGAAATACAAAGCTGCATTTAAAAAAAAATTTTTAAGCAATATGTATGACGAGAAATACTACACAAATACATTGAAACAAATAAAAGTAATCTTTAATTAAATTAAGTTTTTTTAATGTTATATACATTAATTTTAGTCAGTTTTACTACTAAAAAGGCATCTAATTTTAGTTGATGAAAATACTTTCAACAAAGTGATTGAACAATGATTTTAATGATTATTATCCAGATTATCAATGCATTATTCAAACTGATATTGTTTCTAGATTTATCTTCTTCAGAATACATGCACTGAGTGTTATTTTAGTATAATTGAGATTCTATTATAGTTTTTTATTCATATTTTTAATTGCTTTTTACTTTTATATTTCCATTTTAGTTGAATTTTTTGTAATTTTGTTGTTTTTTTCCTATTTTGAGTAGTTTTTCATATTTTATTTCCATTTTTCGGTTGTTATTTTATTACATAGTCAAACTAAAATTACAAATGTTCCTTTGTAAACTAGCTGCAAAAGTTTTTTTTTTCATTTAACATTTATTTAATGTAATGAAATTGTTACATATATATACATATATATATATATATATATATATATATATATATATTTTTTTTTTTTCTTCCAGTTAGCTGTAATAACCCTTGTGCATTGGTGCATTAATGTCTTGTTATTGTTTGTCAACAGTACTAAAATTATTTAGTTATCATCATGATGCATATTATACATTTTTGCTATTGTTAACAAAATTGTTATTGATCAATTTTGTCAGTAATTTAATTGAGGGTTAGTGGCTCTTAACTTATGACTGAAAATATCTCTTTAAACATTAAGTGTTGTAGTTTCTTCATGGATTTAATCACAAGAAAGGCACCGCGGGTCTTACGTTAATAAGCCAGACTTATGTTTTAAGAGATTAAGAGGCCACAGCAGCTCATTTCTTTGCCCTCTATGACCCTTTGCTTGAAGGAACCACACAGTACAGAACTGAACTACAGTTAGAAAGTTTCTTTGGAGACAAGAGTCATGGGATACGAGGCTGTTGGGGATATTTACAGTGCCTGTCAAAGTAAAACTCAATGAGATTTTTATGGAACTGTTCTAGTGAGCTGGATTTATTTCTCTGGATTTCTTACCACATATCTAAATGATTTGACCATACATCTAGTTGACTAGAATTCCTTTATAGAGTTAAGGTTAGACTTATGCCACAGTAACTGATGAATTGAGCAAGTATGGTCATGTTTAATCATGCTTTTTGTGTTCGCGTGCCCAAAGTCATTGGCGGATTGTTGGATTTTTCATTAAAAGCGTATCAGAGGAGCTGAGCAGTTGCTTACAGTGACCTTTCCACACACATTCATCGGCTGAAGTCCGACACGTCACGCTGAGAGCCAAATGAAATGAGTGCTATAGAAACACAAGGACTCTGTATGACCTTCTCAGATCTATTTATTCATCATGCGTTTGTCTGTAAGTGTGTTTTATGTGTCCATAGGCACATGATGAACGTAAGAAGCTCATCAGAGCTAATAAAGTTGAGTGAAAGAAGGAAGGACGTCCTGCTCTTCTGTCGCAGGCCACAGAAAATAGATTCAGGAGCATCATTCAATTTTTCACTAATGAAGTTTCATTATCAGCCCTTGAAGTCGGCCGCTTATTTCATTACCTCAGTGAGAAGTGTATGTGTGTGTGTGTGTGTGTGTGTGGCCTCGGCTTTGATAGATGCGACTGGTTTTTCTGTGTTCGACAGAGATTTCTGTGCCAAACGTCGATATGGGCACAAAAATGTCTTAGTAATGACTTTCTGTCCTCTCACGCATGACTCTAACACCGGGCCCCTGACAGCACTGACACTAGACTTCATTCTGTGTGTTATTGATCAGGTACATCTAAAACATCTCGAATGACCTTAATGAGCACTAAACCAGATGTTTTGTGGCTGCTGCAGATTGAAATCGACACTGTGTTCGCTGTAAAGATGCAAACCTGCTGAAAGAACATCTGACACTTACACAATTGGTGCACTGAATCACATCTCGTCCCTCATTAATGCACAAAAGACGACAGTTATGGTAAGATGTTTGCTCATGCTTATATGAGTGTGTTTCCATGAAAACCATTTTATTGCATGCAATTTAATGCAAAACAATAAAACATATGCTTATGGCATATCACCCAAAAATGAACTTGCCTTCATGTCATTCCAAACTGGATATAACTTTCTTTCTTCTGTGGAACGCAAAAGATGATCTTTGAAAAATGTCACTGTGTCCATACAATGAATGTCAACGCTCTTCAAAATATCTTCTTTTATGTCCCACGGAAGAAAGAATGTCATACAAAGTTTGGAATGACATTAGGGTGACTAAATCATGGCAGAATTTTCATTTTGGGTGAACTATCCCTTTAAGAGACTTCTGAAAATATCTTATACCAGTTTTAGGTGGTCAGGCTAGTTTGTTGCCGGTGGTCTACCGGCTCTAAGTAGTTACCAGGTCCAATTTGGACAATAAATGACCAGTTTAGACTTTTTAGAGCCCTCAGGAATTATCATATACCAGTTTTAGGTGGTCAGACTGGTTTGTTGCTGGTTCAAGGTAGACCCAAATGAATAGACCCAACTCTAACCAGCTACCAGCCCACTTTGAACCATAAATGATCATCTTAGACCTTTAAAAACCCTCAGGAATATCAGATTATACCAGATTAAGATGGTCTAGATGGTTTGTTATTGGTCTGAGATGGTCTACCAACTTTCACTAGCTACCAGGTCCAACTATGACCATAAATGACCAGTTTTGAGCCTGAAGAAAACAACAAGATCGTACAAGTTTTAGGAGGTCATCCGTTTGTTGGTCTGAGGTGGTCTACCAGCTCTAACCAGCTACACAGTAAAATCCCCAGTGTTAAATCAACACTGCTTAGAGTGTATTTGGTCCCACTCCAAATAGTGTTAAGGTAACACTGAAGCAGAGTTAAAGCTAATGAGATAATTAAGTGATTAATTAAATGATGATTGAGCATTAGTGATGAACAGCTGTTGTTAACAAGCAGAATCACTGAAGAAAGTAGAAACACAAGAACAACAACTGACTTCAGCCACAGCCTTTGATCAAATCAACTGAAATAAAAGACATTCAATCTCTGAAGGTCTCAGCAGAGGATGATTAAACAACTCCACAAACAACATCACCAGCTTCACTCATTAATAACCAGACTCACTTTATTTCTGTCAGACATCTACAGAAGATGTTATTGAGAATTAACTAAGGTTCAGATGATGTTTTATTGGTCAAAAAATGATGCCACCATCATGGAGGTTGGTGTTTGCTGTAGTTGGGCTCTTGACCCTTGTAGAACTTTTAAATAGTTTTGCTTCTAATTAATTGCAATAGTATTTCACTGCAAACACTTGAACATTGCTGAAACAGAAGCTTGATGTAGCAAATTACACTTTCTGCTTATAAAAGACATGACTAACCAACATAAAGTGGTTTCTCTTGCTTGCTCTTTGATTATTGACTTAAATTCATCAACTAAAAGCATCGTATATTTCTACAATAATTTTGAGCTCTGTATTAAACATATAGGACCGTAACATTTCAAAAGTTGAGGAGTTTCAGGTCAAGCTTTTAGACATGAACACTTATCATATGATCCTCAACAGTGGTGACAATAAATATTTATACTGCAGTGCATGGTGGGAGTTTTACTATGGTGTTACCCAGCATGCATTGCAGCTTGAAGAATTTTGTTGATTGTCACCATTGTTGAGATTCATATGCTGGTTCTTGATGTCTGTGTTTGTCTATACGATACAGTCATATAATTGCAAAAATCCAAAAAAAAGAACCAAGGCATAAAGTCTGGCCAGTTCGCAATGATTGTCTCATCACACAGAAGCATCTACTATGTGCTCAGTGTAAAGCACTGATCTTTCTCCTTTACAACAACATATGCATTGTTGCAAAGAAAAAACTAACACAGCAAGTCAAGTGGCAAGAGCCTAACCAAAGTAAACACTCATCTCCATGATGGTGGCATTGTTTTTGACCAATGAAGCATCAATGTTTAAACCTCTGATAATTTTCAATAAGAGCTTCTGTAGTCATCTGACAGAAATAAAGTCAATAATAAGTGGAGCTGGTGATGCTGTTTGTGGAGTTGTTTAATCCTCCTCTGCTGAGACCTTCAGAGATTTAATGTCTTTTATTTCAGTTGATTTTATCAAAGGCTGTGGCTGAAGTGAGTTGTAGTTCTTGTGTTTCTATTTTCTTTCAGTGATTCTGCTTGTTAACAGCAGGTGTTCATCACTAATGCTCAATCAGCACTTAATTAATCACATAATTATCTCATTAGCTTTAACTCTGCTTCAGTGTTACTTTAACACTATTTGGAGTGGGACCAAATACACTCTGAGCAGTGTTGATTTAACACTGGGGATTTTACTGTGTACCAAGTCCAACCTGGACCATAAATTAGACATGGCCATCTTAGACCTTCAAGAGCCTTCAGGAAATATATCATTACCAGTTTTAATTTGTCATCTTGGTTTGTTGTTGGTCAAAAGTGGCAGACCATCCCTAACTTGATACCAGCTCCAACATGGACCATTAATCACCATCTTAGACATTAAAGAGCCCATATGAAATATCAGATCATACTAGTTTATGTTAGTCAGATTGTTTTTTGTTGGTCAAAGGTAGTCTACCAGCTCCAACTTGGACCAGGAATGACCGGTTTAGGCCATCTTAGACCTTTAAGAGCATGCAGGATATATCAGATCAGATGGTGGTCAACCTGGTTTGTTATTGGTCATAGGTGGTTTACAGGCCCTAACAAGCTACTTGTTCTAACTTGGACCATAAATGACTGTCTTAGACCAGCCAAGACCTTTAAGAACAGATTTTACTAGTGTATGGTCATCAAACTGGTTTGTTATTGGTCAAAGGAGGTCTACGAACTCTATCTAGCTACCACTTCCAACTTGGACCATAAATTAACAGCTTAGACCGCAGATCACACTACTTTTAGGTAGTCAAGTTAATTTTTAGCTGATCCAAGGTAGTTTACATGCTCTAACCAGCTACTAGTTCCAACTTGGACCATGAATGACCATCTTAGACGAGCCTAGACCTTTAAGAGCATGCAGGATATATCAGATCATGGTGGTCAACCGTGTCTGTTGTTGGTCAAAGGTGGTTTACAAGCTCTAACTAGCTACTAGTTCTAACTTGGAACATAAATGACCAGCTTAGACCTTTAAGAGCTTGAAGGAACTATCAAATCCAACCAGTTTAAAGTGGTTTACCAGTTCTAACAACCTACTAGGTCTAACCTTAACTATAAATGACCAGTTTAGAGCTTCAAGAGCCTTCAGGAAATATACCATACCAGTTTTAAGTTGGCAGCCTGGTTTGTTGTTGGTCATAGGTGGTCTACCAACTCTATCTAGCAACCAGTTCCAAACATAAATGAACAGCTTAGAGCTTCTAAATATGTGAGACTGACTCCTGTTAAGCCCATTGCTTATGGAAATGTGTATGTTCTCCAGCATGCCTCCATGATGATGATGGATGTTAACCTGATTAAAGAGAGGCATTAAAGAAAGCGAGCTGTAATGAGAGAGCAATATCACATGTAATGGATGTGATATTGTGCACATTACGTTACATTATGTCTGCCATCGGTCACTCAGTCTTCTGCGAGCTGTTAGAAACTCTCTCCCGCTGCATGTGTATGATGGTAAATCTCCACGGAAACGGCCTGCAAAACACACTGGAGGATTGGATTGCGGTCTTGTTCGGCGTAGGAGGCTGATAAGTCACCTTCACGAGCATCCGGCGACGTCTGAGTGTGAGAGAGCCTGAATCAAGGTTTTTGAAGCATATTGATGTCGGGTTTTTTGTTCAGAGTGGCCGTGATGATTCATAGAACATGCATTTTTTCTCCAAACCATCTTGAGTTTGTCAGTGGTTGGTGGAGGGCTGACTATTTCATATTTAATCTCTCTTATTTGCAAATCTCTGTGTTTATGTGCATGTGAAATCGGAGCGTGCTGATGAGGTTTGTGGCCCACACGCGTGCCCACACAAACACGTAAAGACATGTTTCAATTAAAGTGTGGGATATTAAACTACAACAACACAATCACTTGTCAGCACTCGAGGATGTATTTGTGCTTCCTGAGAGATGTCGAGCTCCAGAAAACTTTAGTATCTAGAGCTTTAATTACATGGTCTGTGAACTGCCGTGTAATTATGGCATTTCAATAATATCTATAAGAGCTTTTAGTCCTGAATAAGTGTTATTCCCACTGATCATCTCATAATACTCTGTCACACAAGCTCTTAAAGGGCTCGAATCAGACGTGTTTATATTTACATCCTCTCTTGCTCTGAAATTCACTTGTTTTTGTGCATAAATAGTCTCTTAATACATGTAGTTATAGCCCTGAGAAGCGATTTGCTTCAATAGACCATTTCAGTATATAATATCAGCTATAATGTGAAAAACATGAATCAGAGATTATAGATAATAGCTGAATGAATATGCTTAGTAAAATTATATATATATATATATATATATATATATGTGTGTGTGTGTGTGTGTGTGTATGTGTGTGTGTGTGAAGAATTTATTTGCAAAGACATTTAACTCATTTTTTTTTTTTTAATTTTCAAAAATCACGTTTTTTATGATGTTATCATGATTTTATTGTTTTTTTTATTGTGTTAGTTAGCTGTATTTTTTGTTATTTTTCTAACCTAATCAAAATAACCTAACTGCAGTTTGATTGAAATTAATTGGAATGCAAAATGAAAAAACATGATTTTTGAAAATTGTTAAAAATAGAGTTCTGTGTTTTTGCAAATTAACTCTTCATAAACATTCTTTTAATGTAAAAACCTCAGCCATACAGGTGGTTTTATTCACAATATAACAATGTCTCTTGTACATTCATTCATTCATTCATTCATAAAATCATTTAGACTGGGGCTTTCTCACATTTTACTTTTCTAGTGTTAAGGAATAATAGTTTATTTCCTTCATCCTGAGTATTATCTCACCATGAAGTTGCTGAATTAATTAAAAAGTGTTGATTATGTAAATTTGGGTGGTTATATGCTAATTTAATTAGGCCTCTGACATCCAAAAATCAAGGATTTCAGAAAATACATTTTCTGCTAAGTTGCAATAAATGATGGGGGGAAATTGTGAAAGTTCCTGTACATTTTCATTGCACATCAGACTCTTTTATTTAAAAAGCTGAAGGATAATTTGATTGCATGTGATTTGAGCTCTACATTATAGTGCTTTTAAGAGCTGAGGCAATGCAGAATGATTTGTTCTGTGAAGACAGGACACTTCACTGACTTCTGTGAAATGCAGATATTGAGCTTCTCCATGTATGTATGTATGTATTTAATTATTTATTTGCCTTTTTATTTTTTATTTATTTATCTGTCTTTTTGTTATTTTATGTCTTTATCTGCCTTTAATTCTTTTCTTTTTCATCTGTCATATTTTTATTTATTTATTTTCCTTTTCAGAGCATGCCTAAAAAAAATCACCATTCACTCTCCTTGAAAGCAATAGCTTGGATGTATATATCCTCACATCTGTCTTCAATGAAGCACAAAATGAAAAGATCATACTGGCTCGGTATGACACGAGGGTCAGTAAATGATGGCAGCATTTGCATTTCTGGGCGTCTAGTCTTTTATGCATATGGGCTGCTGACACAGAGGTTACTGGTGCTCTCCAGTAGTAGTAATTGAGATCATACTCCCACTCCATCAGCATTGTGCCCTTGAGGAAGACGCCAAACCCTCGACTCCAGCAATTAGCACTAAACACTTGAGTTCAGATACTGTAGGATGGGGGTGAGGTTACTGATACTGACTTAAAGTTCAGATTTCTGAACAATCAGTTCAGTTACACATTCATTGGTGCTTAAAAACTAAAATATTTGTTAAAAAAAATACATTAAAAATGGTGAAATTGTGAAATATTATTACAATTTAAAATGACTGTTTTCTATGTGAATATATTGTAAAATGTAATTTATTCCTGTGATCAAAGCTGAATTTTCAGCATCATTACTCCAGTCTTCAGTGTCACATGATCCTTCAGAAATCATTCTAATATGCTGATTTGCTTCTCAAGAAACATTTCTGATTATTATCGATATTGAAAACAGTTGTGCTGCTTCAGATTTTGGTGGAAACCGTGATCAATCTTGTTCTTCAGGATTCTTTAAAGGGGTCATATGACATTGCTAAAAATAAATTTTATTTTGTGTATTTGGTGTAATGCAATGTGTTTATGCGGTTTAAGGTTCAGAAAACACATTATTTTCCACATATTGTACATTTTTGTTCCTCCTTTGTGAAACGCGCCAGTTTTTACAAAGCTCATCATTCTGAGAAGCGAGGCGTGCTCTGATTGGCCAGCTATCCAGTGCGTTGTGATTGGCTGAATACCTCAAGTGTGAGACGGAAATGTTACGCCCCTTACCGCATTATGATGCCGTGTCCCGGCGCGATGACACTAAAACAATAAAACCCATTATGAACGTGGCATTTCTTGCATCCAGTGGGGACATAATTACTGATTATGATGACTTATACTGTCTTATACGTGTCGCGTTGCATCGCGCCGCGTAAACATTACCATGTCTGCATTTGTGATCGGAGAAACGCCAAACAAGCATTACTCTACACTGCTCAAAACTCGCGTTTGAATCGTCAGTGGCAAATTCTTTAAATAAGAAAATGTACTTACAGGCTATGAGTCAGAAGTGCCAGACTGTCCTTGCAAAGTTGGAATCGCCCCACTTTATAGAAACAGTCTTTGTGCACAGCTGGTAGGCTACTCCCAGGTTCAGGAAATAGTCCTCCGTTAAAATACGCTGCATACACTCTAATATTTGGGTTGAACTGTTCTGGAACAGTGTTGTAAATACAACTTAACCACTGATTTCTAGTTGTGTCCTCTTTTGGAAGCCCAAACAAAGTGGCTTCGCTTTCACAACGAAACACAGTGTCTCCAGGACATGGTGCCGGTAGCAGCAACAACACTGCGCCGAGAATAAAAGTCATGCCCTCTTTCATTGCATATACATTTGGGTGGTGTTTTGCAAATCTCCACACACTGTGATGTAGACATGTGTGGGCGTGTTTGAATGAGCCATTTTAGGTGGGCGTGATCTAGTCTTAACTTTGATAAAGAATATCTTTTTGGTTTTGAGACTTTAGTCTTTGCAACTTCAGGGATCTTATCTATGCACAATCAGCTTGTAACACTCCAAAGAGAAAGGGAAACTTGAAATCACATCATATGACCCCTTTAATTAATAGAAAATTCAGTAGAACAGATTTACTTGAATTAGAAATCAAACGGTTGATTTAAGACAAACAGGTCAGTAAAAGTACAAACTACACAATAAGCTGTCCAACGGCTCTCGTCCTCTTTCCATATGTTCAGCAAATTTGCAGTTTTTATGCCATGATGTCCTGACGCGTGTGTTTCTCTGGAGTGGCTGCTGATATGATGTTTGCTAATTCAGCAGAAACTCCCAGATATCGAGACGAATTCTCTTTTATTCTGTCTGTATACGGTGTGCTTTATGAAGCCGTATCTACTCTGTGTTGTCTTGCCTGGAGTCGCTCTGATCTGAACATCTCTGAGGGTTGGGTTGAGATCTATACGGTGAGCCTGAGATCACACCCGAATGCATCACCACGCACAATCATTATCTCTGGCTGTGTGTGGAATCGCCTACTATGAATATTGCATTTTCAGAATATAATACAATATACAGCATATAAATTCTTCATGCATGCCTCAAGGAAAATCATAATTTGCACAAAGATAAGGCTGCACAATCAAATTCTGTTTTTATGATTAAAAAAAAAGAATAAATATTGCACTAATTGATTATTGAAGCCATATTGACTTAGCCATATTGCAGTTTCCGTTTTATTTAGCCCTACAGAAAGGCTGCCCTTTTCCAAATTGACTGATTATCAGTAGCAGTTTGTAACAATTTGTTTCTCGGAATAATGAGGTCATGTGACAACAGTGTAGCATTCAACAATGTTGAAATGCTTGTTGCATAATGCATACTGTTTTTCATACTATTTTTTCATATCTAAAGCTGTGAAACAAACATGTTAAGCAGCCAAGGGTCAAAGATCGTTATATTTTGCATGAGCTGTTCTGCCATATACAGACATGTTTTATTTGTTTTTTATGGACAATTTGAATAAATCTGTAGGAACTGGGACAGTTAAACAGCTGTAAAGAATATATTTACATGATGCTCACAGTCTGTTCAAGGGGATTTTGGGGATGAAGTGCGATATGCATATGTGTGTGTGTGTGGTTTGGACAGGCTTTAGTATCATATGTCTGCTGGTTCTGTATGCTGAGATATTCAATACCTGAGTGTTTCATACAAAGCCTGATCCCATTTTTAAGCCATTGCCAAATATAGAAGCACAAATACAAGTATTGATAATGCTTTTATGTGATATTATTTTCAAAACTGGCTAGATCGTAGAAAGCCTTCAAGACAGAATGGGTAAAATGTTTTATTTATTTCTTTGTAAATCCTCCATTATGGTTCTCATTAAATTCTTATTAGTTTAGCCATGAGAATCATCTTGTCCAATTTTTTTTAATTAAAATTAGCATAAACTAGCCTGTACTGATTTAAAATGATTTATTTATTTACCTTAGAGTGACCGAAAAAAAAGAAAAGAAAAAAAAAGGCTTTTAAAAATATATGGTATAATATATTATGATATATCCCTGACATCTTTTGACATTCTTCACTGATAAGGCATACATACATGCTCTTATAATAAAGTACTGAGATATTAAATTTTATTATTTCATTAATACATTTATACATTTCATTAAATGAAATGATTTGACTGTGAGACAGTTGTAAACCTATATGTCAGAATAAAAATAAATAAATAAATAAATAAAAGATCTAGCTGTCATTATTCTCAATGGCAACTTTAATTAGATTCACATTTACTGTAACATATTCATAAAAGTTACTTTGAATTAAACTCACTACAACTAATTCATAAACACTTTACAAAACATATCTCTGTTTAGTTTTGCATCACAATATTGTCATAAAATTAATGGTACAAAAATCTCAATTGTCCTTAAAATACGTCCTTTCATTACAGTTACTATGTCTTTTTCCTCTATATTGATTTTGGGGTGAAATATGACCCAGGTATCTGCACTGCTAAACGAAATCAGCTTGCTTAAACTAAGACCAGGTTTTCTGGTTTAGACCGGTCTAGTTGGACTCCTAACTTGCAAAAACTTATGTTTTATTATGGTGCATGCAAAACTGTCTCTAATCGAAGTACTTTGAGAGCATTTGTGTGCCGTTGTGTTTATTTGTTCAGAGCAGTCAGTGATGTTCTCGCTCGCTGACTGAAGTCTTAATTACATTTTAACCGATATTGATCCGGTGCGCGCAGTCTGCTAAACACGCCGCCCGCGGTGACGTCACGCCGGGCTCCCGGGAACGGAGCAGATCCGCGCGCGCTCCGCGCTCAGCCGCAGGAAACAACGGCACACGAGGCACGAGAGAAAGTACTGCGGCTTCACGCTTTTCACGCCGAGTTTCAGTCCGTTTGTTTGTTTGCGGTGGATTAACGAACTCTTGGATTAAGTGAGGAAGATGAGCAGTTTGAGAGATGAAGCTCACGCTGAACGCGCCTTGGGTGAGTGGGGCTGATTTAAAGCGTTTATGACAGTCGTGTGTGGGTTTACTGATCTCTAAAAGACGCGCTCAAACACCTGCTCCACCTGAGGCGAGGCCATTTCTCTCAGAAACATGTTTTAGATGATGTTCGGTCATTCAGATAATAGTTTGAATTACTTTAATTGATCTTACCTCACAGTTAACCCGCGCTTCATGAGGATTTGACTTTGCATAAACTCTCAGTGAAAGTGTTATGGGAGATGCATGAACCTCATACAACCATTATCATATTTTCAGTGCAGAAAAACAGCTGAATCTGAATCCAGGTGCGTGTTTTTTAAAAGTCCAGCAGGTTGGTGTGCAGATTAAAAAAATATTTTTGGTAGGCTATTCGTTATTATTTTTGACAATATGCTTAGCCTACCTTTGATATGCTACAGTAATTATGATGTGCGATGTATACACGAAAAAAAAAAAAATTAAACATTTGCTCACACATTTGCTAGCAGGATATATTTCCCAAACAATTGCAAAAACCGGCAACACTTTCAATGAAACGTGATTTTTTGATGTATACAAACTGTAATAGGCTATTAAGTGTTTTCTTGTAAAAAGACTCCACTAGGTGGAGGTTTTGGGGATTTGTAAAGGTTAACCCTCTATTATACAAATGAAAAGTGATTTTTATGAATCATTTTAAGTAAAATGGCTCTTTTAAGGGAACAACTGCACTTGTTTTGTACAGAAACATGTCCGGCTCCAAAAAGACCCCAACAGTCTCACATTTAAAGAAAATGTTTAATTGTCATGAAAATAGTTTAAGTGAATTGCATTGATTTTGAGAAATGAAGTACATGACCTAGACATGTTCTTGACGTTTTCACACAATTTTCAATGAATGTCATTGTTCTACCATAGTACACATTTCAAATCGCATGGTATAAATGGGTCAGCAGAGCTTTCTGTTGATGCATCTGATAACCTATCTTCTCTTTGTCACTGTGATGTTCATGATGTTCAGTGATGAACAGTATATTGATGGCTATAAATAGTGAGTTTCAGTAAACAGTCTGTGAGGCAAAAGATAATTTTGTCTCGCTGGCCAGTAATGTTCTCTTGTCTGGTCATTAAAGGAGATGTTGGCTTAAGTGTTTATCTTATGCAGAAGTCATTGGCCCGAGTGTGCTCTGCTTTGAGAGGCTGCACACGTCGCATGCTGGATGTGCTCATCTCTGTGTGTGTGTGTGTGTGTGTGTGTGTTTGTGAGGGACACTTTTAGTAAAGCAAATTGATCCATAATTAGAAGCAGGCATCCAGAGCTTTACGCAAACTGTGGAGAGTTACATATTGACTTTATATTCCTGGAGTGTTTGAATGTGATACAGTGAAAACATGATCAGCAATTTGGTAATAGCTGCACTGGAGCTCAGATGTGCTGTTATTATAATCTCCTGGGATTGTTATAGGAGCGTTCCTTCCTGCATTACCCGATTATTTGCTCTGGGTTTGGCCCTTCTGTGAGGGACTCGTGTAAGGTCTGTGTTTGTCCCAGAATAAACCAAACAGCTCAACAGTCCAGTGAAACCACACCTCACTCACATATATACTTTACCCTATATATATATATATATACATGCTTGATTATAAAGAATAAGTGACTTGTTTACTGATTTATTTGAAGAAATATTTGACCTCAATACCTTCTGCCATTATTCGTATGCATTATTTATATATATTGTATTCTGCAATATGCTCAGTTTGAGAAATAGACGAAGATTTGGACATTGTTCGCTGACAATTTTCACCTCTGCTGAAGATTTGAAATTTTATAAAGATGTTGGGTTTATTTATTTATAAAGATATTGATGGTTTCATTTAATAAGTAAAATTAATCCGCTGTGTTCTATGGAAATTGTTAACTGGAACTACAACAGATAAAGTTTGTTTTTTGGGAATTAAAATAAAGTGGAAATAATATAAATGTTACACAAAAAATGGAAACATTCAAACATGAGATTAGAAACTTTTCAAATAAGTATGTTGAAGTACTAAAATTACTAAAACTATAACTGAAAAAAAAAAAACTAAACAGAAATATTTGAAAAAAAAAAGACTAAAAATGACAACAGCACACAATTACCATCATAATATAAAATAAAAATAAGGTAAAATATATTTATTAATAATTTACAATAAATAAGGTAATTCAAAATATTATGAAGTATATGAAAGTATATGAATACTGTTAAAATAGCACTGATGTAAAGCAATAACAGTAAAATTACATGGAAATGAGCAAATAATGACGGAATTGTAATTTTGTAAGTGAACTATTACTTTAATATACATTTATGTTTGTGTCATCGTGTCAATTAAGTTATTTTTGTGCTGTTTTCTCTAGTTCACCTTTATATGAAATTCACTTTAGCTTATTTAATTTAGTCTGTTGATAGAAAAGTGGAAACAACCATTACTGAATAAATTGCTTTTTCCTCCTGTGTGTGTGTGTGTGTGTGTGTGTGTGTGTGTGTTTAGAAGTAATGAAAGATAGAAACATCTCTTATTTCTAGCATGTTGATTATAAATAACCTTTTAGTTCACACACTACTGAAAAGTATCGATAAAAGGTTATGTTTTACCCAATGTTAACTCAATATAACTTTGTAACAGAAATTTATTTGAATCAATTGTATATTTGTGCAAGTGTAGAGCGTCCCAAATCACTGACTTGTGAGATTGCTTATTTGAAGGTAGTTGACTATGTAGGTGCAGCGAGGAAGCTTTCACCGGCTGGATCTTCTGTCTGTGTTTCAGTGTGGTGGTGGTCCGGGAGAATCACTCTCACTGCTGTCACTGACATCAAATGTGTCTCATACGTGATTAGAAACACAACCCTGTTAACGTGTGGCCGATCGTATCTCCCTCAAAGCCTATTGAAAATGTATTTGTATTCAGGTAGGGCTGTGAATCACTGGTCCGTCTCATGGATGGACACACACAGTCACACACCTGAATATATTAAACAGAGCCGTTTCCCTGAGAACGGTTATTACTTTAAAGAAAACATTGTTAGCGCTAGTTTTGGCTGCTGGGGCATGTATAGTGACACGCATAAATGACGCAGGATCCTGATTAGTTCTCGGAGCCATTCATCACACAGAGACTCTGTTGAGCACCGTACACAAGCTCTCAAACATGTGCATGTCAGTTTAATGAGGTTTGCGAGTTACTGTGGGAATATTTTCCTGGAGTGTCTATTTACACTTAGTGCAAATAGCCCGTCTTGTTGGCAGAGGCTATTTACACTAACTCCGCCCACCAACGTGTGATTGGGATAGTAAACATCATAAAAAAAACGGTTGTAGTTCATCAGTTCTAGTGGTGCAGATAAAGTGTGTGCCATGGTCTTTTTGACGCGATCGACCCGAGTTCGATCCCGCCTTTTGCTGAACTTTTTTTTTTTTCTCCCTTTTCAAATCTTGTATCTCATCATAAAGGCATTTATTTTCAATAGAAATTAAGTAAATAATCAAAAAAGTTGGAAATAAAGTGTCGGGTCATGATGATTTTGGGAGAGTAAATGATGACAGAAGTTGAATATCTGTGTGAACTATTTCTTGACCACACATTTGATTCTTCACAGTGACTCAGTTCTTCAGAGTCAATCTGGTTTATTGAGTCCATTCAAGTCTTTTTTTTTTTTTTTTTAGCACTAAATAACGTCCAGTATTTACTCAATTCTGTCTTGAGTCCTGAATTCTTTCCAGCTGCTTGTAAATAATGCTATTTTCAAAGTGTTTGTTCTGTTCAAGGCCATAGTTTAGTCACATCTACTTTATGAAGAAAACATGCTTTAGTGTCTATAATGGCATCTACTGTGGTTCTTCAGTACAAACTCAACATCACATGCTGAATTAATGAAATAATTCATCAGGAGTGTGACCGAAACTGATGCAGCGAAAGCGATTCTTGCAATAGCAACAGGCAGATTGCTCATGCTCAAAAGGCACATGGTGCTAGTCATTAATGTGGCTTCTTGAGTTCGTTACAGACTCGTTTAGGACTGATTAATGAAAGTTAATGAGCCTTTTGCAGATTTCATCGCCGAGGGCAGAGAGCATAATTGAACAGGCAGAGAGTCTCAGATGTAAGTCTGACAGGTTTGGAGCTTGTACTTATTGATTTTTACTCTGGTAAATTATTTATTTATAATATATAATTTTTGTGTATGATTCTGGTCTTTCTACTAAACCTTATTTATTCATATGCATACTGTATCCTGTCCTCTCTAATAACTTTCTTTACTTTGTTTGTAAGGACAATAAAGGAACTCGTCTTTGATGTTGGAATATTAATGAAGCTCTAGATAATGACGGGCCAGTGATGTGGGCTGCTTTTATAATGAACAGCATAGAAGCACAACACAAGATGTCTGGTTATTCAAAGCGACGCTGCTATTGTTATTAGTGGTTCCTGATGAAGCGTCACAAGCATTAGAGCTAGTGCAGCTTCTCATCCTGCACTGACTTACATTTTGCCACTTGAAGTTGTGCTTCAGGTGATCAGACTTCTGCTTATCACCTGGCAAGCCATAAAACAGGTGAAATCAATCTAATGTCTAAAGACCAGAAGATCACAGATTTTCTAAAGAAAATGTAGTTCAGAGAAGTATAATCGTGCAGATTCTCTGTGTGTGTGGTGTGGGGGTGGATGTGTTGCATGAAAGATTGTTACGACTCATGATGCTCACCGTCTTATTTAAATAAATTAGCTCCATTATTATGAACAATATGAAATTAAGATGCTACTAGGTTGCAGCACTATACCATAGTGTCATTATTGTGTGTGTGTGTGTGTGTGTGTGTGTGTGAGTGTGTAACCTCTCCTTTGCTCAGCTCATGGACTGTGAAGATATTAGGAAAATTAAGGTTTGTGGTCCTTCGCCAGACACTATAACAGATCATAAAGTCCTGAAGACAGATATCAGCTCTTTAAAACGGCTCATAATATAAAGTATCTCCACTTTATAGCCTTTAAAAATGCATTCAGACACTACTAACAAAAATTAGCTACATTTAGGCTACTTACCATTTAGACAATGTCTTTTAAAATAATTATTCTATAATTTACATAATATATAATTTGCATAGTTTACATAATTAACAAAGTAACATTTTAAACGTTGTATTAATTTGTATTGAAATGTGATCTAAATATTGTAATATTTTTTGTATTATATTTGTACTTTTTTTTTACATCAAATTTATAAATCAATTTTGCTATTATACTAATTATTGTATTTTTAATATTTAAATAAATTTAATAATGCGATATAATATTAATTCTTCTACCAGAAGATAGATTATATAGATAATATAATTAAGTTACATTTTAAACTTTACTATCTGTATTATATTTTAACTAGTAATATTATTTTTCCTGTTTTTAATTATATTATATTTATTTTTGTTGCATTTCTTTTCTTTTTTTCTGACAAAAACAATGAAGTTTGATTGTTAGATTATATAGTTTATATAATTAAATTGAGTAACATTTCAACTTTAGTTGTAAAATTTAACTAGTTGTCTTTTGCTATTTATAATACTTTATTACTTTATTTTTTTCTGCCTCAAAAACGGTGAGGATTGACTGTTAGATGCGATTTGTAGTCACACTGCTCCTTTACGAGTTAGAAACTTTCATTAGTAGGAATTTACAATACTTAAAAGTTAGTAGCGCCATTACGCCCAAACTCTGAATGACGCATGCAGTAATTCAAAAATAATCTTTTGAATGTGGAAACACCAGCCTGAAGCTCTAGTGGTTGTTTGAAGACACGCATCTGAGCGCTGCGTTCACTAAATCAAGAATTGGACATGTTTATTTCCTCAGATATTTCTGTCCCACAGCGACCCTGGATTGATTTTTTGACAGAGATTATCTAACGTTTCTGGCGCAGCTGATCTCTCCTCACTGGAGTTGTAAATGAATCATCAAAGTTCATCACATGGACTCTGATCACTGGCAGCGGATCATTTACTGCTTAACGCTCACCAGACTCCCACTGCCTTTAACTTTAACACTCAAAGTCAAAGTGTGCATTTAAACACCTTCTCTTATATCGCATGGATGATTTTATGGTGCTTTGTGGAGCTTGAAAGTGTAAATCAAAAGCTCAGGTTCCTTTAATGACTCGGGTTTCTCCTGCTCTTTTGTTTCTGACACCGACTTCCATCGATCCACCGATTCCTGCCAAAAACGTTTACAGCGTCTGCCGGAATTAGCCAGTAAAACTGCTGCGAGCCTCCATCCGTCTTCCTCTCTGCTCACAATGCTGATGTTAAAGAGCTCTGACCTTCATCTAGTGCTTCTCTCAGTGTTTGAGAATGAGTGACGGATTAATGATAGATCTGAAGCAGCATCAGATCTGCTTAAGCCTCCGGTTTCTCCTGCTCTTTGTTTCCGACACGACGCTCATCGATCCGTCACTTCCTGCCAGAAACATTTGCAGAGCCCGACAGAATTACCTCAAACTATTAGTCTCCCTTTATCTGCTCGTGACGCTCAGATTAAAGAGCTGTGCGCTGGACGGTGAACGTTCTGACCTTCATCACACACACACACACGTTTGTTTTAGTGGTTTAAGGGGAATCTCCATAGGCATAATGGTTTTTATACTGTACAAACTGTATGTGCTATTGCCCTACAACCCTACACCTAAACCTACCCCTTACAGGAGACTGTCTGCATTTTTAAATAAAAGAAAAACACCATTTAGTATGTTTTTTTTTTAAGCCTTTTGTTTTACGGGGACATAGGCATTGTCCTCATAAACCACCTTCAAATTGTAATACCTCTTTCATACCCATGCTATTATACAAATTTTGACCCCGTAAACCACAAAAACCAGTACACACACACACACACACACACACACACACACAGAGTTCACTAACTTACAAGCCCTCATATCATGGCTCCTCCCACCAACTCACCATTTAATTTGCATGTCATCACTATAGTAATGGTCGTCATGGCGATGAGCTCTGAAAGTTCTGGTCTATGTAATTAAGTTAATTGAGCTTAATATCTCTGTCTTTCTACACACACACACACACACACACACACACACTGGGTCATTCCGTGTCAAATCAACCACATTTCAGAAACTTCCTTGGCTCATATTTTTCATTTTGTTAATATTTTTTCTTAAGTACAAACATAAATAGTGATCAAAGCCAAAAACAAAACAAAAAAAAAACGATTAAATATGACAGATGTATGTTTACTGAGATTTGTAGCTACATTACGGGGACAAGATATATTTCTACTTTTAATGTGATTTTTATTTTATTTTTTTTCTTTAGACATTGCTCTTAAAATGCATTAAGTATCAGCTGTATGCAAAGTGACCCACATTTAGGTTTCAACCTGTACAAATGGGTAAAAATCAACAAGTCTCATTTGGCTTGTGATATTTCTGGGACTGAACCATATAGGGCATTAAAAATTAAGATTACAAAAGTTTATTAAGAACCAGAATTTCAAAGGATATTAAGATATCTTTAATACTTATGGAGCTGCAGGCTAACAAACTTTGAAAAAAAGTGAGAGAATTTATGGCACTCAGACAGATGTTCTAATTGTTTTGATAGAAGGAAACAAGATACATTTCTAGTTTCAACATTATCTGTTGTTCTGACATTTCTCTTTAAAATAAGTTATCAGCTGAATGCAGCAGATACCAAGGAGCCACACTGCAATCCCTGTATCTCTTGAAATGAACCATATATGGGCTTAAAAAATGAAGATTACTAAAGACAAGTTTATTAAGAACTAGAATTTAAAAGGATATTAAGATATATTTAAGACTTGAAACTTCAGGAAAGAAAACACAAGTAGTGCTTTTTCCCATTTTTTTCAGCTGTCACCATTGGCACATAATGCAACAAAGACTGCTAAAGTCAACAGCTTTTACTAGTAGACCTACCTATCTGTGTGAAAATAACATCATGATGCCGCCATCTTTCTGAAGTCATTTATCACCAATTTACTAAACTACACTGTAACAAATTTCTGTAGTTTTCACATTACTGTAAAATGTAGAAATCCATACTGTAGAACATGTACACAGCATGTTGCTGTAAATTTGCAAAGCATCATGGGTAAAATTACAATTTTACAGTAAAATTATATTTTTCTGTGTATCATTGTACAGTAATTTTAAGCGGGATTTTTTTCTCAGCTGGATTAACCGACGTGATGCACCTATTTCTTTTGTTTATTTTTTTCAATTTGACCTCAGAAAGGTAAAGTTGCTCATTTTTTCATTAGTTTTATCATTATTGTTATTTGCAGTTTTCATCGTGAAGTTAACGTTACGCGTCTTTCACTTTCAGAGTTCATCGTTAGAGTGCGCTGGAGAGGTGGAAAAGGACATCCACATTAGCCGGTAAATGTTTGCATATTACAAAAAACGCATGAAATTGAGATTTTCATTCCTGGCAACATTTTTTATTGATAACGTCATTAGTTCGGTAAACGATTAACACTGCTGGATAAAAATGAATCTAGAATTGTGTCTGTGTATGTTTGTGGATTAGTCGTTTGAAGCCGCGTATTCGTTTTTCCTCTTGCTAGATACTGCGCGAGGATATTGCTTTAAAACTGAAAGAAAACGCAGCAACAGGTAAGACTTTAAAACTGCACAACATTTTTCAGTGGACTGTTTTTATTCATCGCACGGGGCACATTTTAGGACATCCCCAGAGCTCTGCGTCAGTATTCAGATAACTGTTATCTGTTTAAATGGCTTTGCGCCACAGATGCCTAGCATCAGATGCCCAGTGCCTAAGCGGCATCAATTCTCAGCAAAACCGCGTCAATAAGGTAATCAGGCAAAACGGCCTCAGTCTAAAAGGCATCAGATCTCATAGACCTCCGTCTCTCATATGTTTATGTTTGTTATTTAGGCTAATGGTTATACTTTAGTAACATTTCAGCTGTCACAATGCGTTGATTGTGTTTCGGTTATTATTATAATACAATACAATACAGTTCAAATACACTTTAAATTAATTTCCGCTTTATACATTAATGCCATCAGAATAGTGTGTCCTTTTTTGCTGTGGCATAATTTCTTAGCAATGCAAATTACGAATCACAAATTAAGTTTTTATATATTTACAGTAGGACATTTACAAAACATCATTGATCCTTAATCAATTTCACACGAAGAATAACGAAAAATAACGCTCCAAAAATTACCATGATTGCAAATGTGATATAGATTTTTTTTTACAACAGTTCAATAAACAAGAGGTTAATTGAGAGACTTGCGTTTTAGACACCGCATTTCCTGTTTTTGCTTTATTTTGACAACAAAAATCACTCCAAACACAGCCACAGCACTGTTTTGGTCTCTGAGCAACATGAGGGCGTTTAGTTCCTGCATGAATCAACCGTTTGAATGATTCGGATCAATTGCAATGACTCGCTTATTAACAGTGACTTGCTGCCACCTGCTGGTGGTTTTAATTTCACATTTAAAGTATCTTTTATTATTTAAATAATTTCAAATACTGGTATTTAACTATATGCGTTTAATATATAAAAGCATGATTTATGCATTTGTAATTGCAGGTTAAATGCATTCATGTCTTGCAGTGTGTAAATGCATCTAAATGCCACTTCAGATGCAGCTTCAGATGCATTTTCTCTGCATTGCAAAGATGAATTTTGTTGATAGTGATTTCATTTGCTTGGTAACAGCCCAGAAGTCTTATTATTCTAATTCACTGGATTAAATGTAAGAATTTGACTCAAAAGATAATGGACACTTTTAGAAAAAATGACTTTATAAAGGTAAAAATGGCCATAAAATTAAATAATCAGTATAATCTTATTGGAAAAGATGAATTTCTATCAGTGCGAACTGACCACCGCACAGCATATGAAGAATATCAAAAACTTTAGGAGCCAGCTGTCCACGACAGTTCTTAAGGTACCAGCACGATAACATGCAGCAAAATCGAATTATCGTTATCGATAAAATCCCAGGAAATATTGAGATTATTATTTTTTGTCAATATAGCACACCCCTACTTCCTGATAATGTTTGGGGCTCAGACACACTCTTTTAGTTTAAATTAGATTAAAATACATAATTTTTTAAGCCAAGTATTCACACAACATATCTGATAACCTTGCACTCCAGTTATATATGATGAAATAAATATTTTGTCTGAAATAATATGAACAGCAGCAGCTATGCTAAACTTTCTCCTTTTGATTTCTTGTTTCTATCTCAGGATGCCCATCCCAAGGTTACTAGAGATTACGCCAGCTGTAGACTGAATCCAAACTCACGTGTCAAGACTTCAGATGACGCCAACACTCACAAAGACTTCAGATAATGGCAACTGTACATGGACATGCTAAACTTATATTGCCTATAAGGGTGAGTTTGACGATTTTCAACCCACTTTGTATTATTGCAACGTTTGTAATATCTGTAAATTAACAATATTTACTCTTTCTCTGAGTTATATACCTATATGTCCCCTTTTATTTGTAAGCAACACTGCAGGATGATGCAAAATGAAATGAGTTTTGACAAAATGACAAAAATACACTTTTTGCAGCATAAAAATTAAAAAAAATGCTGTGTTTAAAATAAACTTGGTATCTCGGAGAAGGAATAAACATTGTTCTTTTACATATGTTACCAACATTGTAACAATACAAAATGGATTGAAAATTGTTGAACTTACCCTTTAATAATGTTGAAGGATAGTGTAGCACTATGATTTCCACGATGCAGAAAGTGTGGGTCCAGTCATTAAAATGGAATTTACTATGTAAATGTCACAGAATTTGACAAATTTTGGATTGATAAAGATGACAAATGTCACTGTAAGTACATAAAAATATACTTGTCACAGTAATAGTAATAATAATTACATTTATTAAAATATTTTAAGGGAATGTCACACAATCAAGATCTTTTCATCTTTTTTTTTTTTTTTAATTGTACAGTAAAACTTTGTTGTGCAGAACTTTGTGACACAAACATAAAAAGTTGCAATGTTTTGTTGTAAATGTTTTTTTATGAATTCATATGATTACGGCGGTTTCTGATTATACATTTGTATTAAATATTAAAATGCCGAATATACTGAAAAACAATTTGGAGTAGCATTTACTTGGGGGAAATAAAGCTTGGAAACAATTTTCACTCTGAAAAGGCTAGCTAATTTACAAAAAAATTGACAAGTAAAAGCCTAAACATAATTATTAGTAGCTTTTAAATATAACATTTTAAGTAAAGTTTACTTGGGAATTCCCACAAAATTGTATCTCTTTGTTTGTAAATTTAACTTGAGTAATTATCACTGTAAAAAATTGTGCTGTTGAATAACAGTAATTAAATAAAAATTAAAACAGAACTTGTGAATAAGTAAAACGGATTTCATAGGACCCTATTATTGTTAAAAATGCAAGTAATTGTTAAATATTGTGACAATTCAATTGAGAATATATGCTTTTGAATCATTGATCAAACTATATCTTTGCATGACGCTCAACACCTTTAAATAGCACTTGGGTTATTCTACCTGTTAATAGAAACCTCGAATGCAATTAGTCTAACCGAATTAGAGAGAAACGCTTTCAGAGGAGGATAATGTAATTGAAAGTAAACAAATGAGCAGTTTGACTCTGTATTGTTGAGCGTCTGTGTCAGTATGTGAGTTTGAGCTTGAGCTCGTATCTCAGGAGACAGAAATGCAGAATGAAAGAGGGAGAGAGAGCCAAATTCAATAACACATCCTATTCTTCAGGCCCAACTGCACACAAATCAATAGAGAAAAAAAAAAAAACACAGAGAGAACAAAACACAAGAGGGACTTCACTTTCCTCAGGTGTAGGACGGCTCTACAGATAATGAACCTGGAGATCGGAGTAATGAAATCAACTCTCTGTAAGTGTTTCCTGTGCTGACGGTAAAGGCATTCTGGGAAGAAATGAGCATGTAAGTGCAATTAAAGCTGAAACGCCAATGAAGAACATGCACATTAGATTGAGCCGCTCAAGGCTTCATGTACGCCTGTTATTAGATGTTCCACTATCATCTATCACTTTAACCCATTATTAACCTGCTTTCCTGCAGTCGTATTCATCATTCTGTATGGCAGATGTTTGGTTATGCAACTCGTGAATAGCGAATCGTGCACCTGCAGCACATGTGAGATTCAAAATGCCAAAAATGACTGGAAGTTGATTAACGCAGCAGCTGGGAATCGCAGGAGCTCTAATGCATAACTTCATGCAAACTCTCAGTATTAGAGATTGAAGCATTTGAATATTTGAGCGTATATTTCAGTGTGTGTACTGTATGGGAGATTTGGACAAGTGCGGTTTCTATTTATTCAACATTCCTTTGGGCTCCGTGGAGAACCGAAGGGCTTGTAGTTTAATGTCTCTCAGCTGGGTGTTGGATTGAAGCCCACATTAACACCACCAAATACCCTGGAGAACCTCAGCCATCTGCACACCCTCCTAAACTAGCGGCTGAAGGGAAGGTTGAGTCCTCAGCTATAAGATGCTCTCAAAATAAAGGTCCTTCGTTGGCATTTGTGGATCCATGAAGAACATTTAACATTCATAGAAGCTGTCATTCCACAAAAACATCTTTATATTGGAAAAGTTTGTTTAGGTTCAAATATTCTTCACACAAAGAAAAAAAAAATGGTTCTTTTAAGAACTCTTCACTAAAAGATCCTCAAAAATGGTGGTTCTACACTCTTAAAAAGGTTTTGTGTTGGCATTGATGATTCCATTTAAGAACATTTAACATCTACAGGTTCTTTATAGCAGAAGAAGGTTCTTTAGATGATTGGAATGTTCTTCAAAAAAATTAAGAACTGTTCACTTTTCACTTTGGAGAACCAAAAGGAAGGTTCTTCTATGGAATCGCTGTGAAAACCCACTTTTGGAGCCTTTAGTTTTAAGAGTGCAGGAAAATCTAATGATGATGCTGTTTGAGCTTTAAATGTCTTGAATGAACAGTGCAAGCACAGAAACAGAAAGAGAGAGCTTCATTATATTGCAGTCAAAGTTTGCTTCTGATTTGCTTTTTCTTTTTTTTCTTTTTTTTGCATATTCTGTGCCATTTCAATTCAAAATGTTGAATTATCTGCATAACAAATTGAGTTAAAAGTTGAACTGAAAAAAAAAAAAAACACTACATGAATGAGAATGTGGTCTCAAACATTTGAATCCCTCTTTATATCAGGAACATTTCTAAAACATTTTATATATATATATGTATATGTATATATATATATATATATATATATATATATATATATATATTTTACATTTTTGCATTGTGACATTACAATTACTCATTGATTTCATTATTTTATTTATTGCTATTATTATTAATTTGTTGGATTGCAGTATTTTTGTGTCAACTTAAAATTGCATAAAGACTACTGTAAACACAACCATTCTATCTAAATTATGAAGATTATGTAAATTTTTCTTGTTTTTTTCCATTAATACACTGCATTTCATTCATTCATTCATTTCCTCTATTAACATTTATGGTTCCATGAAGAACCGTTTATTCTGGAACTATAGAAAAAGGTACATCAGATCATTAAAATGTTCTTCATGCCTAGAAAAAAAGAGAGGCTATTTTGAGGTGCTTTATTTTTAAAATCCAAAGCAATTATAATTGTACAAAATTAGCCTTTATTTTTTTGATGTTTATTTTGATTTGGGGGTGAAATATGATATTAGATTTGAGATTGCATGCTGTTTGTGTGTCTGTTTGTGTGTGTGTGTGTGTGTGTGTGTGTGTGTGTTGGAATGAAAACATCTGCAGCTGTGGAATGCTGGGATACCGATGCGATTACTTAATCATCTGCAGACACACACATACACATGTTTGCACACACAGCCTTTATCTTGTTTGGTTTGCCACAGAGTAATTGCTCATCATAATCGTGGCATGTTGATGTTGGCGTGTGTCCACATCATGGCACGGGAAGTTATTTTGGAGGTTTTTCTCGTGGGTTGCCCACATCGGAAATCTCTCCGTCTCTGTGTAATCTCTGTCCGATGCTCTGCTCTGTGAGTGATGTGTGGCCGCAGAGGTCGAGCAGAAGACTCATTCTGATCACACAGAGTTTACAGGTGTGTGAAAGTGTGTTCACAGATGTGCATCATTTCTGAACGTTCCAGACAGAGTTCAATCTATTGTGTCATTCGTGTTAAACCACAAACCCTTCAGCAATCTGAGCAGAAAAAGTGCTTTCTGAACAAAATTGTATTTGTATTATCACAGTGTATTATCAAATTTTTACTCTCTTTTGTAAAGTGACTATAAGCTATATATACATATATTCACACATTTACATTTTATAAATGTGCATTAATCATATAAAATTGTTATTATCATGAATACATTTTCTTTAAACCATTTAAAGTATAATTTAAAATATATTTAACATATTAATTTATATATAGAGACACACACACACACCTGTCAAATGAGTGCATGTAGATGTGGTCTCTTTAAAAATCATAACGGAGAAAAGCCAAACCCTTTTTTTACACAGCCATTTTTAAATCCCATTAAATAAAATGACTTCTCTTTCATCTCGGCCACTAGAGCTGCTGTCAAATCATCATTTTAACCTTCATATTCTCAGTAATAATTTTGCTTTGATTCATGTTGCCCGTCATGTGATGATAAGGCCACTTGAGGACACTTTAAGAACATGAATTGAACATGAATGATCCAAACGGTGACGTTGCCAGATATTTTTACGGTACCACTCTTGACGTCCATTAAGTGCAGCTTATGTTGCCAGATATTTTTATTGACCTGCTTAACCTTAACCTCTGCGACAAAATTTTTTACTTTTTTTTTTTTTTTTGTTAATGGGTGTCAGAAGCTGTTCTTCAAATGGGCATTAACTTTTGCAGGGTCATAGATTATTCATTATACTTAGTCGAAGATCTAATGTTTAGTTTTAAGCTCTCACTCTTGAGTTGGCTGTAAATCAGACAGTTATGTCGCAGGACTTCCTTTCCAGACAGGAAGCCACAGTGTTTAATATGTCAGATGTGGCTTTGCAGCGACTCAGATGCAAATTATGAATATCAGTGATCTCACATTCAATGAATAGAGAAAATCCATTAAAGAATAACTGTGCGTGATCAAATGGTGTTGAATTTTTGATGAGAAATCATCACAGAGGACATTTACATTAGCAAAGCCACCGGATTAGTGCTGTGAATAGACTGAGACAGAAATAGAGACGTGATGTTTTACAGATGCTATATATTAGTCTACATTCAAGACACATGCGAGCAGCATTCAGTTTAGGGTTGGTATTTTTATTTTTTTGGGGTCTCTTCTGCTCACCAGTATGCATTTATTTGATCAAAAATACAGTAAAATATTTTTACAATTTAAAATAATGTTTTCAATGTGAATATACTGTAAAATATAATTTATTCCTGTGATCAAAGCTGAATTTTCAGCATCATTACTCTAGTCTTCAGTGTCACATGATCCTTCAGAAATCATTCCAATATGATAATTTGCTGCTCAAGAAACATTTCTGATTATCATCAATGCTGAAAACAGTTGTGCTGCTTCATATTTTTGTGGAAACTGTGATGCATGTTTATTTTCAGGATTATTTGGTGAACAGAAAGTTCAAAAGAAGAGCATTTATTTGAAATGGAAATCTTTTATAACATTATAAGTGTCTGTACTGTCACTTTAATGCATCCTTGCTGTGGAAAAGTATTAATTCCTTAATGTCAATGTAAATAAACTGTTGTTTTTGCACTTGAGTGTTTGAGCTGAGATGAATGGCAAGACGAGTGGTTTTGTGCTGATAATCTACACACCAAAGTGTGTTTAGTAAACAACTGAGTATATTTGGACCAAACATGTTCCCAGAGGTCCCATCGCTATCGAGCACAGCTTCAGTCATATTTCACACAGGCCGTTTTGTTGGTTTAAATTGACTGAAGCACAGAGAATAAATTTGCTGTTTTTCTTTCATTCTGATCAACAGGAAACAATTCTTTAAAGTGAAGTTATTAGACCTAAAACAGTGAATTGCATAAGCATTCATCCCCTTGTGCCAGTGGATGCATCTTTGGCTTTAAACGTTGAACATCTGCTCATTAATGTTTCCTGATTCTTCTTTGCAGAACATCTCAGAAGAACAAGCTCAGTATTATTGAGGTCCACTAATAAAACATGAGCTAGACCAGGGATAGACAGCGTCAGTCCTGGAGTGTTGAGGTCCTGCAGAGTTTAGTTCCAACCTTGAAAAAAACCCTCACCTGCCTGTAGCCCTAGTGATCCTGAAGACCTTGATTAGCTTGTTCAGGTGTGTTTGATTAGGGTTGGAGCTAAACTCTGCAGGATATCGGCACTCCAGGACCCATGTTGCCTATCCTTGAACTAGACCGATGTCTGAACTCTGAGTTGGACACTCAAACATCACTGATTTCAAGCTGTTCCTACATAGATTTGGCTTGATGTTTCAGCATCCAGCTGGAAAGCAATTCTTCTCTAGGTTCCAGGTGTCTTGGAAACTCCGTGGAGTTTTCCTTGTGTTTTCCTGCATTCATCTCCCCTCATATGCCTGCAAACGTCCCGCAGCGCGACGCACCACCATCACTGTGCTTCACGGTTGGACGCCGTGTTTCTGATGATGTGCAGTATTTTGTTTACGCCAAACATGCCGTTTCATCTAATGGCCAGAAGGCTCAGCTTTGGTGTGATCCGAGCGCAGAAGCTTGTCTCAGCTGAATGCAGAGGCTCTCAGATGCCTCCTGGCAAACTGGAGCTCAGATGTCATGTGACATTTAACACTGGCCTTTGCTCTGTCGTTGTTTTCACGCTGTGTGAAGCTCTAGGCGTCAGTTGTTGTTGTTGTACAATCACAGCAAGTGAAGTCTGCAGCTCTGTCAGAGACAATGATCACCTTCTCCTCAATGTTACTTGCTTCTTGAGGATAAAATAGTTATTTTAATTATGAATTTAATTACTCAAAGGTATAGCCATTGACTTGGAAATATTCTTGTTTTCATCCTCTGCTTTGTGCTTTTCAATTAAATTTTTAATTTAGAGTTTTTAGGGTGTTTTTTTTTTGTTTGTTTTTTTAAATACATGATGTGAGTTCTGCCAAGATACTGGATGACCAGTTTGTGTGTGTGTTAGTGTATAATTTAACTACTTTTATGAATTTAAATATAAAGTAATTGCAATATTATAATATAGTGTTTTATATATATAAACACTGTATTATAATACTGTATTATAATATTGCAATTACTTTATATTTAAATTCATAAAAGTAGTTAAATTATACACTAACACACACACAAACTGGTCATCCACTATCTTGGCAGAACTTAAATCAGTTATTAAAAAAAAAACACCCTAAAACTCTAAATTAAAAATGTATGTAATATATATATATATATATATATATATATATATATGTATGTGTATGTAATAATATTGTACCTATTATTTAATGTGTATAAACACAATATTCATTTAAGAATTATTTTCATATATAATATATGTGTGTATGTGTATATGTGTATATATAGGTGCTGGTCATATAATTAGAATATCATCAAAAGTTTATTTATTTCACTAATTCCATTCAAAAGTGAAACTTGTATATTATATTCATTCATTACACACAGACTGATATATTTCAAATGTTTATTTCTTTTAATTTTGATGATTAGAGCTTACAGCTCATGAAAGTCAAAAATCAGTATCTCAAAATATTAGAATATTTACATTTGAGTTTGAATAAATGACCATCCCTACAGTATAAATTCTGGGTATCTCTTGTTTTTGAAACCACAATAATGGGAAGACTGCTGACTTGGCAATGATCCAGAAGACGAACATTGACACCCTCCACAAAGAGGGTAAGTCACAGAAGGTCATTACTGAAAGGTGTGGCTGTTTACAGAGTGCTGTATCAAAGCATATTAAATGCAAAGTTGACTGGAAGGAAGAATTTGGGTAGGAAAAGGTGCACAAGCAACAGGGATGACTGCAAGCTTGAGAATACAGTCAAGCAAAGCCGATTCAAACACTTGGGAGAGCTTCACAAGGAGAGAACTGAAGCTGGAGTCAGTGCATCAAGAGTCACCACGCTCAGACGTCTTCAGGAAAAGGGCTACCAAGCCACTTCTGAACCAGAGACAACGTCAGAAGCATCTTACCTGGGCTGTGGAGAAAAAGAACTGGACTGTTGCTCAGTGGTCCAAAGTCCTCTTTTCAGATGAAAGTAAATTTTACATTTCATTTGGAAATCAAGGTCCCAGAGTCTGAAGGAAGAGTGGAGAGGCACAGAATCCATGTTGCTTGAAGTCCAGTGTGAAGTTTCCACAGTCAGTGATGGTTTTGGGCTGCCATGTCATCTGCTGGTGTTGGTCCACTGTGTTTTCTGATGTCCACAGTCAACGCAGCCATCTACCAGGAAATTTTAGAGCACTTCATGCTTCCTTCTGTTGACAAGCTTTATGGAGATGCTGATTTCATTTTCCAGCAGGACTTGGCACCTGCCCACACTGCCAAAGGTACCAAAAGCTGGTTCAATGACCATAGTGTTACTGTGCTTGATTGGCCAGCAAACTCGCCTGACCTGAACCCCATAGAGAATCTATGGGGTATTGTCAAGAGGAAGATGAGAGACACCAGACCCAACAATGCAGATGAGCTGAAGGCCACTATCAGAGCAACCTGGGCTCTCATAACACCTGAGCAGTGCCACAGACTGATCGACTCCATGCCACGCCGCATTGCTGCAATAATTCAGGCAAAAGGAGCCCCAACTAAGTATTGAGTGCTGTACATGCTCATACTTTTCATTTTCATACTTTTCAGTTGGCCAAGATTTCTAAAAACCCTTTCTTTGTATTGGTCTTAAGTAATATTCTAATATTTTGAGATACTGATTTTTGACTTTCGTGAGCTGTAAGCTCTAATCATCAAAATTAAAAGAAATAAACATTTGAAATATATCAGTCTGTGTGTAATGAATGAATATAATATACAAGTTTCACTTTTTGAATAGAATTAGTGAAATAAACTTTTTGATGATATTCTAATTATATGACCAGCACCTGTATATATACACACACACTATATATACACTGTATATATAAAATACAGTATTATTACATGTTATATGTAATATTATACTTATTTTATGTGTATTTTGTGTGTATACACACATTTATTTATAAATCTAAAAAAATTAATACATATTAAAATAAATAATACAAATAATACTACTGAAATATAATAAAATAACGATTATAAGATTATATATAATATTAAATATTCTGTTTTATAAACATTCTGCATTAAACACATTATGATGGAGCAACAGTGAAGACATCCACATTAAAGCACCGCACACGTCTGACGGTTCACAACGCAGCTGATTTACGCGCTGTTTATATTCTGTGTCAATGGTCCTAATCGCTTTTGAAAACGGTACTTGAGTTCCCCCAAATCAATAAGCGTTTACTTTCAGATGATTCATTTATCTATTACACATAATGAGAGTATTTAAAAAGTAATGAACAAAGAGGCTCAGCACACAGTCCACTTCAGGTCCAGCCTTAATTCAGTCTATTACTAAAATCATTATACACACACACAACAATAACTAAATGGTATTTCCAGTCAGCACTTGCTTTTTGGTTATAAAGCTGTATTTTATTACCGCTGATGACAATTCTCTCTCTCCGTCTCGTCTAGTGATTCAGAGAGATGATTGTGAAATGCAGGATTTTCTGTAAAGTGTTAAAGGGTCAGGTCAGACAAAAAAATTAAATAAATAATAAAACCCTGTCATCATTTACTGAACCTAAACAAACAAACCTGAATGATTTTCTTTCTTCTGCTGAACAAAAAAGAATATATTTTGAAGAATGTTGGTCCCCATCCACTTCCATGGTATTTATTTTTTTTCTGTACTATGGAGGGTCAGTATGGATGTCAACTGACTGAACTGTATTTTATGTATTATCATTTTTATTTCCAACTGTTCTAAATTAATGTTAAATCAATTTTTAAATCTTTTTTTTTTTTTTATGATTATTTTACTTCCTTTTATTTAAAGCACTTTGAATTACCATTGTGTATGAAATGTGCTATATAATGTGCTATATAGTGGGGCAGTCATGGCCTAATGGATAGAGAGTTGGACTTGTAACCTGAAGGTCGTGGGTTTGAGTCTCAGGTCTGGCAGGGATTGTAGGTGGGGGGAGTGAATAACCAGTGCTCTCTCCACCTTCAATACCACGACTGAGGTGAGACCTTTGAGCAAGGCTCCGGGTGTGTGTTCAGGGCTGTGTGTGTGTGTGTGCACTTGGATGTGTTAAATGCAGAGCACAAATTCTGAGTATGGGTCACCATACTTGGCTACACTTCACTTTCACTGTTTTACTTTCATAAATAAACTTCCCTTGCCTCAGTGGGGATGAGTAACTGTTTTTCGCTACCCATATTCACAAATATATCTTCTTAATGAAGGTTTCTAGTGTGTTCTGGGTTTTGTATCCTCACGTCTCTGTGATCTTCTGCTCTCTAGATGTGGCTCATGTCTGTGGGATTTTTTTTTACGCTGTTTTCTGGTCCAACGTTTTCTGGATTTGAGGAATCATGTCTGAATCACAAATACACAATTAACTTTAAGACTCTTTAAGAAAGCTAGAGGTTTTAGTAGCAGCACTAATTAAATCAACCATTAACATGGTAAACACCGACAGTGAGTAACTGCAAACTGCTCAGCCGGAACGGCGGAGATCCTCACACCAATCTAAGCTGAATTAGTGCGCAGAAAACGTTATTTCCCATAATGCCATGAGCACAGGGTTTCTCCCTGTATCTCCGTCTGAATTAATGCACGTCTGCAGGATGTGTGTTCATCCTGGAGGTTCAAAACTTCTGACCCTTTCAGCCCCTCATCATCTTATCTCTCCTCCCTCCATTTATCTTTTTTCTTCAACTGTGAAGGGTAAAATCAGACAAGAGAGGTGACACTGTTTTACAGGTTTACCGCAGAGAGAAAAAGAGAAAGAACATGGGGTTACACTTTATTTTGATAGTCCACTTTAGACATTCTACTAACTATAAGTAACTTTGTAACTACATGTCAACTAATTCTCATTAATTTGCAGCTACATGTCTACTAACTCTCAGTAGGGTAGGTTTAGGGTTAGTAGAATAAGTCTGTATGCTGTGGACCCATCAAAATAAAACGATAGAAGATATTAAGCAGACGGTCTACTAATACTCTAATGACTGCTAGTTGACATGTAGTTGCAAAGTTACTTACTGTTAGTAGAATGTCTAAAGTGGACTATCAAAATAAAGTGTTACCGAACATGGGTAAGAAATTGAAGGAAGAATGTGTGGGACATGTTTATTGCTCAGATGTTTCTCTTTCATGGCTCACGAGACTTCATGCAGTTCTCAGTTGTTTCTTGTACAGAAAGCATTCAATCAGTTTTAGTATTTCTCCTACAATTTCAGATTATATAGTAATTGTCACGTGTGTGTGTGTGTGTGTGTGTGTGTGTGTGTATAGGGATGAGCTCACGAAGATGCAGATGAACGTAAGAGCGAGATTTAATAACAAAAGAACTCACATGCAGGGAATAACACGCTTTACCATAAATGAGAACTGACAAGCACAAAGGGAAAACTGAGGGCTTATAAGCAAGGAACTGATGAGATAATTAACAACACAGGTGGAACCAAATTAACTAATCAGAACTCAGGAAACACAGAACAGACTGACTTGTTACAGCAATCTAGGTTACTTATTATTTTGACTACTTTTTAGATGACTTTTTACCTTGCTTACTACTTGAACTACTTTTACCTTATTACTTTTTAATAGTGATGGCGAGATGAAGCCTCATGAAGCATTGAAGCTTTTCAGCCAATTGGTTCACAAAAGGGTTCATTTGCTCACAATACCACCTGTTGGCCAAAGTCTGTAAAACAAGCAGAGACATCACAGATGACCTGATGTGATCTGTGATGCACTGTATTTTGCGCCAGTTAAGGCTTAGAAATAATGGTGAAGAGAAAAATCAATTTCCACATAGACTAATCTATTTATATGAATATAATGTGTATTTGAGTCATTCCACGAAACCGGTACAATTTGGACTTACACATTTTTAGATTTTTTACCAAAAAATATGACTTTTCTGAACACCCCACAGCATTAATGACATATTTAACTTCCTGAAAAACACATTTTCCCACCTCAGGCATCAAATCCCTATTATTATTGGTCATTATTTTAAGATATGGGCACTATTAATCTTCAACCCCGTTACGGACACTATGGGAGCTCTCTGAATATGATCATAAAATGTATTTGTAATGAAATCAACATTTTCCTATTAATCAGATGTCCCTCACACTAATTCAGTATTTGCAAATATAAAAGTTACATAAAATCTCACACTTTTGCTATACTAAAGCCTGAAATTGAATTTTATGTGACAGCAACCTCATCATTTTTGATAAAAGTGGGTTGACTTCAGAATTTGAACTAAAATCAGTATTCTTATGATTGCTCTGAACATTTCAGACTGAGTTCAACAAACATTAAATTACTTTTTCATAAACTTAAAAAAATAATTAATAAAAATGTAGGTGTGACGGGGTTGAGACTAGGGTAACGTGGTTGAAGATGACAACGGGGTTGAAGAGACAAATACAGCTTAACATATAAATGGTTGTTTTTTACTCAAATTCACTGTAAGATTTTCTAAGATTTTCTATAAACACTGTATTTAATTATGTGACCAAGAAAAACAACAGATATAAATTGCAATTGAACTGAGTTTTATTAACCCAACTGTGAATGATTCAAACCGCGTCCTGAACCAGTCAGGCCAAGCGAGGCTTCGGACATCATCAATGACGTCATTGCTCTAAAGCCATACAAGCCTCAATAAGTGCTTCACTGAAAGCTGCCGGGATTTCTCGACACATGCTCCGAAGCCTCGGCACAGGACGTAACATCACTACTTTTTAACTTTAAAAAAAAAAAAAAAATCTTACCATAAAGCATACCATATTAATATAAAAAACAAAAGTCTTTCCCTTACTAGTGTTAATGTAAGAACTGTAGTCTGTTTGAGAGTTGATGAAAAGCTAATAATGAATTCATAAAAATATAAATAAAAATAAATTATTTAAATAAAATGTAATTGGAAAGGAAACTATCAAAGAGAAAAAAAATAGGGAGAATCATTAAATTATGAATATTTTACTGCTATTTCAGCCCGATCTCACAGCAATTCATACATATTTTACGAGGTGGCTAATTCGTACAACCTCAATTCGTACAAATTCATACGATTTTTAAATCATACGCATTTTACGAGTTTCACAGTTCATATGAATTTGTACGAATGACCTACACCAAACCCAGCCTCTAAACTTACCCGCCACTGGGGTTTAGACAAATCGTACAAAATCATATGAATTCGTACGAATTAGCCACCTCGTAAAATACGTATGAATTGGTGGTGAGATAGCGTTGGAAATTAAATCTTTAAAGTAAAAAAAATAAAAAGTATCTACAATCTGATTCTGAGCATTTTTAAATGTATAATAATCCAGTTACAAGTACTCAATTTTTGGAATCTGATTACGTAATCCAGATTACATGTAATCAGTTACTATACCAGCAGGAAAAGTAATGGAAGTTTTAATTGCTTTTCTAGTTGTCTGTGTGCAAGTAAACATTCTTCATCGTAGGACTGAAGTAAACGCGCACAGACGGATCTGGGAGCATCACGTCCAGCAGAGAGATTGGAACAGAATGGAATTTGAAACGTTTTAGCCAAAAATGTTACCATGGTAAAGGTGTTTTTTGCAGAAACGTTTCAGATTTCGTTCCGTTCTCCGGCTTCGGAAAAACGGTCTACTGTCGCGTGGAAGGAGACGCTGGACGGAGTTGATATTTTCCACCAAAACACATTATTGTGATGTTTTCTGCTCTTGATGTGCATGTGCATGTGCGTGCGTGTGTGTGTGTGTGTAATGCCATGGCATGTTACCAAAGGAATGTCAGTGTGGGAAATCTGAGGAGTAAATCTCTTCCTCTCCGAACGCTCCGCAGGGATTCGGCCAAAATAGGAGTTTACTCATAACACGCACTCGCTGTAGGAGTCTGTTCCTGACGATAATGATCATGGCCGTTTCTGTGAGGAGAAAACAATGATGGAGGAATCAGTTTAATTCAGATGTTTAATTCATAACTCTCACAGTCTGAAAAACATCCACATCCATCTCAAGCAAACCCCCAGTGATGGATATAATGTCGCCTCAGGTGAAGAAATGACCTGAAGATCACTGAAACTAGCTAGAGACCCCACTGCATCATCATGGTAGTGAATTCAGCCCAATTAAATGTTCTTCAGAAACGTGTGTTGTGTGTGTTTTCTGTAGGTGGTGTGATGACGAGCGAGTGATGAGCCGCCGTGAGGAATGTCCGTCTGTCTGCTGCTGGTCCTCTTCACATTGACCGCAAACACTCAGGTGAAAACAACAATACTAGCTTTGACTAGACACGCTAGCGTTTAAACCTTTGAGGTTTTTATTTTATTTTAATTTTTTTTCCAGTCTCTTCTGCTCAGTAAGGCTGCATTTATTTGATCAAAAATGCATTAAAAATCTGAAATATAGCTGTTTTCTATGTGAATCCGTTGTAAAATGTAATTATTGGCTCTGATCAAAGCTATATTTTCAACATCATTACTGCATTACTGTTGTCTTCAGTGTCACATGATCTTTCAGAAATCATTCTAATATGCTGATTTGCAGAAACATTTTGGATTATTACCAATGTTGAAAACAGTTGTGCTGCCCAATATTTCTGTGGAAACTTTATTTTTCAGGATTCACAGATGAATAGAAAGTTCAAAAGGACAGCATTTATTTGAAATATAAATCTTTTGTAACATTATACATGTCTCTTATGATCAATTTATGAATAAAAATATTATTTTTTTTTTTTTTATCTTACTGACCCCAACAATTTGAGTGCTAGTGAAATGGAGTATATTTTACCTATTGCTGTCAAATTGGCTTGTTTTAAACAAAAACCTGACTAAATTTTGTTTTATTTATGCTTAAAATAAGGAGAAATATACAGTGGTGTGAAAAAGTATTGGCCCCCTTCCTGATTTTTATTTTTTTGCATGTTTGTCACACCTTAATGTTTCAGATCATCAAACAAATTTAAATATTACTCAAATATAACACAAGTAAACACAACATGCAGTTTTTAAATGAAGTTTTTTATTATGAAGGGAAAACAAAATCCAAACCCACATGGCCCTGTGTGAAAAAGTGCTTGCCCCCTCCTAATAAATCATGAAAGAACTGTGATTAACCACATTATTTTAGAAAGCTGAGTTAAATTTCACTAGCCAAACCCAGGCCTGATTACTGCCAGACCTGTTGAATCAAGAAATCACTTGAATAGAACCTGTCTGACAAAGTGAAGCATGTTTAAAGAGCAACACATCATTACGCGATCTTAAGAAATTCATAAACAGATGAGAAACAAAATAGTTTACATGTATCAGTTTGGAAAGGGTTATAAAGCCATTTCTAAGGCTTTGGAACTCCAGCAAACCATGGTCAGAGCCATTATCCACAAATGGAGAAAACTTGGAACAGTGGTGAACCTTCCCAGGAGTGACTGGCCTACCAAAATTACTCCAAGAGCACAAAGACGACTCATCCAGGAGGCCATGAAAGAACTCAGAACAACATCTAAAGAACTGCAGGCTTCACTTGCCTCAATTAAGGTCAAAAACTGGGCAAAAACAGCATCCATGGGAGAGTTCCAAGCCAAAATCCATTGCTGACCAAAAAGAACACAAAGGCTCGTCTCGCATTTGCCAAAAAATATCTTGATTATCCTCAAGACTTTTGGGCAAATATTCTGTGGACTGCTGAGACAAAAGTTGAACTTTTTGGAAGGTGTGTGTCCCGTTACATCTGGCGTAAAACCAACACAGCATTTCATAAAAAGAACATCATACCAACAGTCAAACATGGTGGTGGTAGTGTGATGGTCTGAGGCTGCTTTGCAGCTTCAGAACCTGAATGACTTTCCATAATTGATGGAATCATGAATTCTGCACTCTATCAGAAAATCCTGAAGGAGAATGTCCGGCCGTCAGTTCGTGACCTCAAGCTCAAGCGCACTTGGGTTATGAAGCAGGACAATGATTCCAAACACAGCAGCAAGTCCACCTCTGAATGTCTCAAGAAAAACAAAATTAAGGTTATGGAGTGGCCAAATCAATGTCTGGTCTTAAAGCCAATTGAAATGCTGTGGCATGACCTTAAACAGTCCATTCATGCTCGAAAACCCTCCAATGTGGCTGAATTAAAACAATTCTGCAAAGAAGAGTGGGCTAAAATTCCTCCACAGCGATTTGAAAGACTCATTGCCAGTTATTGCAAACGCTTGATTGCAGTTGTTGCTGCAAAGGGTGGCACAACCAGTTATTAGGTTTAGGGGGCAAGCACTTTTTCACACAGAGCCATGTGGGTTTGGATTTTGTTATCCCTTCATAATAAAAAACCTAATTTAAAAACTGCATGTTGTGTTTACTTGTGTTATCTTTGATTAATATTTAAATTTGTTTGATGATCTGAAACATTAAAGTGTGACAAACATGCAAAAAAATAAAAAAATCAGGAAGGGGGCCAACACTTTTTCACACCACTGTATGTTCACTGAAAATTAGTCTTTGCTTCTGAAGTAAATTAATCTTGTATTGAGGATATGTTGTTTTCTACTGGAAAGCATGAGGAAAACTCTGATTATGAACATGTTACAGTGTGTTTATCTCATGAGAGTGTTTATCAGCATACACAGATCTAATAAACGTACTTTTCATTTCTTCTGATGGAAAACTGAACAAAAGCCTCAGGTCACCATTAGGTCATTAATCTGTGTGGAGAGTCATGTTACATTTCTTCATCTGACCCACACTAAAGCATCAGCGCCTTCAGGTTTATTTGCTATGTTTGTTTGCCGTGACCTCAGAGATGTTTTGGCTCGGCTCATGTGAAATTTTCTCCTTTTGTGGACATCATTATATGAGATGTGATCAGGTTCCTTCTGTGGACGTAATTTGCCTGTTGAAGAAACAGATTTTTATTTAAGAAAGCATCATAAAATGAATTTCACCCTCTTAAAATGATCTAATCTACTTTAACATCAAAGAGGTTTTACATCTTATGGTTCTGTGCGATTAAAACGGCACAATTAGCGCAAGTCAGATCAGAAGAAAGAGGACATTTATCTCAAAGCATGGCTCAGGTATACTTTTGAGCTGTTCATGAGGTGCACGACCCGCGTTTGAGGAAGGATCTGATAAATGCAGAGCGTTCAACCGAACGCCAATTAAAATCTCGCAGATTCTTTTTTTGAAGTCTCGTATCGACATCTCTGTGAATTTTTTTTTTTCATTTTCATTCAAATAAATGTTTGATAATGAATTAGTGTCCATGTTATTAAGGAATAATCACTTGAAACAAAAAAAAAAAAAAAAACGTTTTACTGAAATAAGAAATGCAGCTTTGGAAACAGGGTTATTATAGTGAACTATATAGACATATTTATTTTAAAAAAAGAGCAAAAAAGAACAAAAAAAGAATAAAAATGACAAGAAAACCACAACAACATTACTAAAACTGTAACAGAAAATATAAAAACTGGGAACTAACTGAAATAAATCTGTTTAAGCTGAAGTACTAAAATGATCAAAACTAAAAACTAAAAAAAAAAAAATAATAATAATAATGATAAAAAATAAATAAAGCTAAATTAATTAATTATTATTATTATTCTAAAGAACAACTAAGGACTAATAAAGAAGACAAAAACACAGCAAAATTACCAAAACTTAAAATAAAATAAAAATAATAAAAGCTCAAAATATGAAACAGCACTATAATATTATATAAAGAATATTAATATAACACTGAAACAAACAAAACTAATATTATATTATATTATTATAATTGAATTATATGTTCATTTGTAGTATTGTAAAAGTGGCTCTGATCCTGTAAATATTCAGTGTGTTTAAGCTCATGTTTGAAGCGATGTGGTGTTTGTAGGTGTCTTCTGGAAAATCTCTGAAACTGCTGCAGGAGCAATGGAGGATCTACACAAATGAGTGCATCCAGAGCTTCATCAGCACGCCGCCGGCCGCAGGTCAGACTCGTGACTGCTGGGTAATGTGCGCAGTGTGTGGCACTTCAGCAGCTGACATGTCTCTGTGTGTTTCAGGGCCGGTGTGTAACAGGACGTTTGATCAGTACGTGTGTTGGCCCGATGGATCGCCGGGCACCACGGTTAACGTGTCCTGCCCTTGGTACCTGCCCTGGTACCGGAAAGGTAAGCGCTAAAAAACCCCCCAAAAAAACAAACGGAGTGAAATTTATTCTGTTATCTGTCCAAATGAAATGCATGTTAATGCCGAACTGACTGTGACAAGACAAAGATAAACTAAAGATAAAGATCAAATGCAGCGCTTCAGGACACAGCTGTATCAGCCAGAGAAATATACATAACGCATCCGTGCATTTTTAACTGCTAGAGATGGAATTAAACATACGCTGTGAGCATTTACCTCTCAGACTGCTGAAATAAATGCCTACTTTCAGCCGAATGCTGCTCTCTGACCTGCAAACGCTGCATACAGACGTTATGCATGCCATACCGGAGCCATTTAAGACATGAAGGCTTTTTAATGACAGATTCCACCAAACTACTGCTCAGCTTCAAGCTCTCAGACGCTCTTGTGAAAGCAGTTTACAGGAGTCTCTAACACGACAGGAGCACCGTCCTCCTCGCACTCTTCTCTGACTTACACCTAGAGAAATGTCCTTTGTCTCTATTAGACACAGGAATGAAATCTCCACTCTTAACAGGTTATATCAGCTCATTACCAGCTGTCGAGATGAAATCTGTCACCTAAAAACCTACAGCATGAATATTTAACACGGAAGAACATGGTAAGATTGCTGCCATGTTAGAAAAGGACAGATGTTATTACAGTTGATTTAAAAAAAGTTACTTGAAATAAAGTTAAAGTTGCCAAAGTAACACATCTTATTTTCATTTAGTTTAACTTGATATAGTAAAACAGCTAAGAATAAATACATATATGCTTACAAACAAAATGCATTTACCTGCAAATTTTCATCTTTTTTAGGAATATGGACATGATCTCCATTATTATAGTAGTATTATTTACATAGTATTTTAGTACTTACTTTTTTAATGAGCTTTTACTGTTAAGAGTTTTAATTTTAATTTTACTTTTAGACTTTATATATACTATCTACATATAACATTATTATTTTACTGTTGGTTTTAGTACTTCAGCTTATTTTATTTAAGCTAGTTGCCAAAGCAACATTTCTAATTAAGTTTTTTATCAGCTATATTTAATGTTAGTTCAGCTTTATTTCAGTTCCAAAAACAGAAACTTTTTAATAGTTTTATTTTGACAATGACAACAATGATCTCTTTAATATTCAATGTAGCGTACATGTACACTTTGTATGCAAATATTGTCATAAAAAATCAATGTAATGCTAATATGCGAGTTTTCCTGCTGTGTTTGTGTGTTTGAGCAGTTCACCAGGGGTTGGTTTACCGTGTGTGCGGCGCTGATGGCAGATGGGCTCATGGGAAAAACACCAGCGAGTGTGAGCAGGACGACCCTGGACAGGTGAGATGCTTGTTTAATGAATTTTTTGAGCGATGCCACTAACGCTCGGCTGACCCATCTCTCTCTCTCTGTGTGTGTGTGTGTGAAGAAGCAGTACGGTCAGATCCTCAGTAAGTTCAGAGCCATGTACACCGTCGGATACTCGCTGTCTCTGGCAGCACTGATTCTCGCGCTGGCCATCCTGATCAGCTTCAGGTAAACACAGCATCTACCAAACACAAGAACTGTAGATCAGCACTCACTGCAAATTACATGACGGAAATTGAAGCTAGTAACGTAATCTATTACATCACACATTTTAGGCAATATAAAATGTCGGATTACATTTTGATTACTTTTAGCCAATCACATTGATTTGAATAATAATCTTGTATCATATTGATATAAAAATAGAAAGAGAAAGGAAATGTATTCCATTCTTTGTTATCAACAACATGCAGGGAATTAAACATGATATTATGCCAGGGTTTCCTGAACTGGGACTTTGCAAATGAACTGTGGATGGTTTATGAGTTGATGGAAGGATTATTTTTAAACATGTTATAAAATAAAAAAAAATTAAAAATAATTAAAGTTAAATAAAAATAAACTAAACACAAAGATCGTAGTTATTTATTTAAAGTATTTTATTCTCAATTTTCAGTTTAATTATAGCTGCCTGACTATTGGCTGACCTCTGTGTGTGTACTTCCACAAAACACAAGTGTCTTTTAATTATCTTTTTTTAGAATCAAAAAGAAGAGTTAGTGAAAATCAATGAATTATGAATAATGTACTGCCATTTTGTTGTTAATATTCATCTAAATTAATCCTTACTGGTTGAATGATCTTCCTAATCCTATCCGGACAGCCGAAACAACTGAAAACTCATCTCCCCCATGAACACTTAACAGCATCCAGCTGACTTCTTAAAAAATAAATATGCGTAAAAAAACATCCCTCCTCCTTTCAGCTTGTACTATTCTGGACAATGATGAAGCTGTATTGCTAGCACTTCTCGTGTTATTGCCTAATGATAAATTGCTTGTTGTATTCCTCATTTCTTTGGACTTTGGATAAAAGCTTCTGCTAAATGAATAAAAGTTTCTGCTAAATGAATAAAAGTAAATGCAATCAATCAAAAACCTATTAAGTAATCATATAGTCAATAAAAAGTAACTGTAATCTGATTACAGGTGTTCTAAAATGTAATATTATCTAACTGCGAGTGTTTGATTGGTGCAGTCTGATTACGTAATCTCCATTACATGTGCTGATCACACCGTAATGGTCTGGTTTTCCCATGCACAGGAAGCTGCACTGCATGAGGAACAACATCCACATGAATCTGTTCGGCTCCTTCATCCTGCGCGCCGCCTCCATCCTCGTCAAAGACGCGCTGCTGGATCAGATGAACAGCGCTCAGAGCGGCCCGCATCACTTCCAGGGGCAGCGCTGGGTCAGCGCTCAGGTACACGTCACACTAAAGCTCTTCCGCTCAGAGTCGTTCTGTAAATGACATTGTTTCCTGGCAGACTGTTGACTTAAATTGTGTAAAGATGGCCAATCAGATCGGATCTTGCTGGTTTGCAGTATGCATCAGATCGGGGGCAGGCGATATACCAGCCAAATACTGCCAACTGAACTATATGTATAACTGATAACAAGTTGAAAAAGTGGAAGACCAAATCCAAATGTGAAACTGTCCAAATAAATATATGATAGATGTAAGTCAAAGCAAATGCTTATCATAGTCAATTAAACAAGAAAATCTGATTGATTGATTGATTGATTGATTGATTGAAAAAACAATGCTAAGCAGATAATTCGTATTTAGTAAGATAAATTTGGTAAAAAAAAAAAAAATTAAAAAAAGAAAAGAAAAAGAATAGTTTTATTGCAAAGTATGTGATCTGTTAAAATACTAACTTTATATACCAGATGATAATAATAATAAATACATACATACTGTACATACATGCATGCATACATACCAGCTATCACCAATTTCCCATAACAGTGATTAGAAGGCAACTGCAAAATAAAATAAAATGTGTTTCAGGCTGACATTTGAAGAATTAAATAATTTTCACTTAATCACTTGATTTGATTGATTGATTGATACAAAAACAATGCTAAGCAGGTAATTCATATTTATAGTAAGATAAAGTTGGTCAATTTTGTAAAAAAAATATATATATATATATATATTGCAAAGTATGTGATCTGTTAAAATACTAACTTTATATACCTGATGATGATGATGATGATGATGATAATAATCATACATACATACATACCAGATATCACCAATTTTCCATAACAGTGATTAGAAGGCAACTGGAAAATTATTTTATTTTATTTTAGTGTTTCAGGCTGACATTTGAATAATTTACCTGATTTTTTTTTAAGGTTGTTATTTTATTTCTTCCAGTTGCTTTCTAATCACTATTGTGGAAAATGAGTTGGTCTGATATATAAACTGGTATAAAATTAATGATATCTGTTATGTAGTTTTAGGAATAGAATAGAATAGAATAGAATAGAATAAGGCTGCAGCTAATGATTTAATGATTAACAATTAATTCAAGTAATCAGATGAAAAGCTAAACATCATGGGTTTTGTAAATCATTTTTATATTTTATGAATTACAAAACGATTATCTATTATTAAAAAAAGTTATTCCACATCCTGCTCAACATTGTGCTCTAAACAATATGCAATTTGAGGACTGTGAAAATAAATATAGTGAATTTATTTATTTAAAGGCAATACAATTCACTGTCGATCCTTTTGATTATTATTGATTTTATTGATTAGTTATTGCAGCCCATCAGAGGCGGACAAAGTGCACAACTTCCTTACTTGAGTGAAAGTACAGATACTACTGGTCAAATACTACTCCACTACAAGTGAAAGTTGTGAAGACAGATTTTCACTTAAGTGAAAGTACGGAAGTACATGTTTTTAAAAGTACTTGAGTATCAAAAGTAAAAAGTATATGCATTGTCGTATTGTTGTATATTTACAATACCATATGCCACTAATGCAACCTACTGAATACACTGATTAGCTTGTATTATCTTTGGAATTAAGAGCTTTTATGTTACAAAACATATTAAAAGGGAACAACTGAATGAAGATAATCATCTTTATTTTTATCTAACACTCCTACAGCTACATTGAACTCATTTTAATACTTGTTTAAAAGTTACAAAGTTCTTTTTCAAAGAGATATTGAAGTCTATGATATGGTTCATTTTAGGCAAACAAAGCAAACATTGAAAAGAAAACAAACTATAGGTTACTATAGTGAGATAATAGTAAATTTGTGGATACTGTGATTTTACTGCAAATACCATAGTTATGGTTACTATAGTAAAAACATGGTTAATTTTCCAAAGGGCTTTAATGAGTTAACACATGCCTTTTTAGAGCGCTTTTAGCTGTTCAGTAGCGCACGTTTACATTAGTTTAGTGGGGTAGATCCCGAGGTTGCCAGATTTGCGTAAAAAAATCAGCCAAATGTCCATTCAAAGCTAGGCGGAACACTGCAGGCTTAGAAATACTTTAACACTTGGCAACACAGGAAGGTCCTGGCAGATCGCAGGCCAGATTTTCGCAGAAAAAAAGGGTTCAGTGAATCTGAAGATGCACTCATTGTAAAAACTGCGACATATAACGACTTTCTACTTGTGGACCTTGATATAAATAAGGTTGAGTAAAAAGTACGATATTTGTCTTTCAAATGTAGTGAAGTTGAAGTTGCAAGTTTTCAGAAATAATAATACTCGAGTAAAGTACAGATACTCAAAAAGTGTACTTAAGTACAATACTCAAGTAAATTTACTTTGTTACTGTCCACCTCTGCAGCCAATAAAAGTAATTCCATAAAAGTAATTCAACTTAGTAATATCCATTATATATCCATTCATTTTCCATCTGTTATAATGCAATATTATGATGCACTTTTTGGCCTATATCACATCAGACGGTCTGTGATTGGTCGGTAGGCGTCTTCAGAGGCTGATTTTGTATATTGGTGCATGTGTTCCTCAGACGGTGAGTGGTTGCCGTGCTGCGATGGTGATGATGCAGTACAGCGTCATGGCCAACAACTACTGGCTGCTGGTGGAGGGCCTGTATCTGCACAGCCTGCTGGTCATCACTGTCTTCTCTGAGAGGAACTACTTCTACATTTACCTCTGCATCGGCTGGGGTGCGTGAGCCTTCAGCACGCAATCATGCAGAATTACATCCTTTCAGAATCTTTTTTGTCTGGGAGTGTTTTTGTAATAATTGAAGTCTGATCTGTTCGGAATTAGCACAAAGAAATGCCATAAAACAACACTCATTTTCACGCTCACCGCGTGTCGTTTGAGGAAATGTTCAGCCCACCCTGAGCCGTTTGAAGCGTTTCTGACGTTAGGTTCAGAAGGCTGACTTTGAAGAAGTTTAAGAAGTCAGCTCAAAATCACTAATGAGCTGAAGAAGCGTTTGATTGGCAGACTGACAGTCCGGTGACTTTGTCTCTCTTGTGTTGCAGGTGCGCCGCTCATATTTGTGCTGCCGTGGATGACAGTCAAATACCTGTATGAAAATGAAGAGTATGTTTCCTTTGCTTTACCTTTAACTAACAATGGCTCCAAGAAGTGCTTGGAAACCTGCATCACACTTAAAACTGTCATTGCACTAGATGCCAAACATTTTTTACTCGGTGTCTTTGAATCAGCTGGTGTTCTGTTGATTTTAGTGTTTTTAAATGTCTTTTTGTCAAGTGTTGACTTGCTTTATTTGGGTTTCTTGAAAATAAATGCCACTTAGGTTCATATTTAGTATGTAATGCAGTGACATTCAGGTTTTATTTTGTGACTGAAATGTCCAAATACATTTTTGGAGTTACTGTATGTAAGCATGCATAGTGTCCTGATTTATAAAAATATTTTTATTAGATAACTTACACTGGAAAAAAATGTGAATGTTCATGTGTATATATATGTGTATATATAATATAATATAATATAATATAATATTTTATTATTTATATAGAAAATTAGTCAACTAAATTTGTTTATTTAAAAGTAGCTAAAATAAATTGATTGCAACCACTTACCTTAAAAGAAATTAATAAATTCAATGAATCATTTTTTTCAGTGTAAGTTTTAGTATTCATGACAGCAAGATTATTATTGTTAACTGAAACTAAAACCATTAAAAAACATTTATGTTCCTTGAAATAAAAATAAATAAAATATTAAAGATTATCTAAATATAGTACATGTATAATAAAGATAAAATATTAAACAAATAAACTATGTATTTATGTATGTTAGTGCTGTTAAATGATTAATCACGATTAATTGCATCCAAAATAAGTTTTTGTTTGCATAATATATGTATGTGCTGTGTATATTTATTATGTATATATAAATACACACACATGCATGTATACATTTCAGAAAAATGTTAAGTTTATATATTAAATATATTTATTTATAATATAAATTATATGAATATAAATATAGACATTTAAATATTTTCAAAATATATACTGCATATGTGTATGTATTTATATATTCATAATAAATATACACAGAACACACACATGTATTATGCAAACAAAAACGTTTATTTTGGATGCGATTAATCGTGATTAATCATTCAACAGCACTAATATATATGATTTCTGTACGTAATAATAATAATAATAATAATTGTATTAGAATAATTCTATATAATAATTGTACATATAAATATAAATATATAAAATATTCCACATCCTGCCCAGTTTTGTCCTCCAAACAATGTACGATTTGAGGCCTATCAGAGCAAATATAGTGAATTTAACCCTAAAACGCATCTAATACATGAAACCCTGCAGGAGCTGTACAGTAAATCCTGATATGCTGACGGATATGGAATGAGTTTGTGTGGGATCGGCACAGATAAAGGAGGATAAAAGCATTGGACAGTGAGACTATTAGCTCTTTATGAGCTGTTCATATCTCTGATCTCCCCAAACGGTCATGTTCTGACTGAAAGCAGGTGAAAAGAGTTATAAAGCGGCCCATTGCTCTTAAATAATACACACTGATATGAGAAACTCTTACACGTGTCTGAACCGGTGTGATCTCTTTAGTATTCATGGATATTTGTGTTTAAAGGGCAGTTGGTTTTAGTCATTGTATTGATAAGTTCTGGCCTAATGTAGACCTGACGAGCCTCGGGTGACTTTAGACACGCCCCCTCTCCCTCTGCACCAATCAGGTGGTCTCGTGATGATGATGATGAGTTGGCGGTTGAGTAAAAGATTGTCTGAAGGCACTGCTGTTTCTATCTCATCACGTCTGTATTTGGTTTTTCTTCTTCCCTCCCTGCGGTAAAGCAGAGAATATAATTCCCTCTTTTTTATATGCCTTTCTGTTTATTGTTTGAGTTTAATTTGATTCTTCAGTGGCACAACATATTTCATAACCCACGGCTGAGTTTGTATAAGTTTTAGTTTCCTTTTGGTTTTCTTCTTTGTTGTGGACTGTGACAGCATTAATGCATTTATAACTTTTAAAAGTGCAAGATTTAAAGAGAGAAAAAATCAAGTTTAGTGCCAATTAAGGTCGATTACAATTGAAAATTGTTGACTACTTGGCTGCTGGTGGATAATTGTTGAAAATTGTTGTGGCACATTGTTGTTTCAATTAATGTCGACTTTCCCCCCTTTTCTTTGAAAAGTTAAACTCTGTAAAATGTGGTTTACAGTAAGGCACAATGGAAGTGAATGGGGAACATCCATCAACCTGCTCAGCAATAACAAGAGTATAGCCACATGACATGCACAATGTGTTAGCATGATTTTAGTCTGATCATTTTTTTGTGTAAAGTTAATTACACAACTCTGTTGCAATGAAGATGCAATGTCATTAACCATGAAACATTTAAACAGATTTAAACTATATTACAGCTCAGATGCACAAATATGTTTTAACAGATTAATAATTACAAGTACATCTAATAAATGGACGCACGTTTTATAAAATTGCATGCTTTTAAATCGTACAATTGAAGTTAATTTATAAAGCACATTTAAAAACAAATGCTTTGCCTAAGTGATATACAATCAAGAAAAATACAATAAATGCAGAACAGAAAAAGTTAAATAACCTATTTACTAAAACTAATAAAACAACTAATAGAACAAGAATAAGGGAAAAGTCAAATGGAGGAAAAATGAGTTGTACAATCAAGAAAATTAGATTATAACAGACTAATAAAACAGTATAAAACTCAATTATATTATTTTGTTATTTCATTTTTTATTTTATCACCATAATCCCACAAATGCTGTTTTCTGTTTGGTAATAATGAATAGACATGAAGTTCTGCTGTACACAAAGACTTTCACATGACTTCACGTACCATTCAGTCTAGATTTGACAGACTTCTAAATAAATTGCCATTTATAAAGTCTTTCTTGAACTGAATAAATGAGAGTCCTGGTGAGGGATTATCAAACAACACAGAGCTCAAACGCTTCCAGTCCTGCATGTCTACAGGACATTCAGAACCATTTGTGAAGGTTTAGACATTTATATTGGACAAAAATGTTCAAATAACTCTGGAAACTAACGAGATCACAGTTTGAACAGATGTTCACAGGTGTGTGAGTGGGATTTATTATAACAATAACAAAGCAGATCATTGCCATGGTAACGCTTAATTAAAGACACATGCTTCTTTTACTTAGACAATTAATCAGTGCTCAGTTTAGGAAAAACAGAAACACACTCACACACACCTTCAAGTCGATATGAAGTCTAAACTCACTCTGTTTACTTGTTTCTTGACATACTGTCAACTATTTCTCAGTAATCTTTCATCAAAATACAATAAAACTCGCTCTGCTTCTGGAAGGGCTTTCTTTCTCACTATACGATCAATTCTTGATTAATAAAATAAAATCCTGCACTTCAGATTTATGTTGTTTCTCATTAAATGTGATATTTTATTCTGAAATATGTCACATAGTGTAACTGTATATGAAAAATGGCTTGCAAAAAAGCTTTCCAGGTTGACTTTAAACACAGAATTGAATTCCTTGTGTCACCAGTGTTATGAAAAAATGAATGATGCGTTAGGTTTTTAACTGTTTGACACAGTTTTCATGTTTAAATGGATGGATTATGATATTTTGTCATATGCAGATGCTGGGAAAGGAATATCAACATGGGCTATTGGTGGATCATCCGTTCTCCCATTCTGTTTGCGTATCTGGTAAGAGACTCACACACAGATTTAAGGCCTGTTATCATTCACACGGTATCGTTCTTCTGTTATGAATGCGCAATGAAGTTACGTCATCTCCCACTTTAAATGGATCATCGGATGCCCATTTTCCACAAATTGATATGATTCTTTAGGGTCTTAATGAAAAGTCTGTAACATAGTTTGTTTAAAATTTCTCAATGGTAGTGTAAAAAAAAACACCTTTTTTAAACCTTTCAAAAACAGCTCTTTTCAGAGCAAGCCGTTTTGTAGCATTTTCCTTTAAATGTTAATGAGCTCTGCTGACTACGCCCCTCTCTTCCGAGCCACTCTCTGAGAGACTGTTTACTTTAGCCGCATTCATCATGAAACTTGCTAATTAGCACATTATTAGGAAAGGTGATTTGCAAAGATTCATTAAAAACCCTTATACTCACTTCTTCTGTAGATGAAGCTGGATCACGAATGATTCGTGCGAACATAGACGCATTTAGGTATATCAGGGGGCACATTCCCTTCAAAAACAAATGTAATCCACTGCGTCTTCAGCGGCTCAGATGTCAGGACAGGAGTAAATGACATCTGCTATATTCATTATTACATCCAACAGCTTAATCTGAGACATCTTGTCTTCCCCTGCACCGGAGTTGACACAATGGCGGACAGCTCTCAGCTCACTCAGGGCGGGTCTAAGTTAAGACGGCCTTGTCAATCAACTATCGTGGGAGGGAGCGGCCTGTGCAGAACTATGTCATTCTGACAGGAATATAAGAACAGCCTGATTTGAGAAAGGGAATTTTAAAATAAAAAAAAACATTGGGTGGATTTTTATCATTTTATTATAGGATGGATGTGTACACACACTTCCAACACACATTTATGTTCAAACAACTTGTAAAGTGAATTTTGCATCCGATGACCCCTTTAAATGTTTATGCCGATTCCTTGACGTGAACAGACCATTACAACTCATCTCATTCAATCCATTTCAAACTGAACCCAGCTAATAATTTTTGGTTCCCAAGAACGTCCCCTGTTGGTCCCCTGTTAAAGTTTTCTTAACGTAAATAGAATGTTCCCTTTAGGTTAGGGAAACCTTCTGGGTAGGGTATAAAAATAATACTAAAATTAACCTACAGGGAATGTTCCGTGAACACTCTCTCTAGGTTATAAAAATAAAACTTAAAAATAACCTGCAGGGAACGTTATCTTTAGGTTATTAAAAAAAAAGAACCTACAGGGAATATTCCTAGAACGTTCTTATTTGGTTCCCAAAACAATAACCAAATGGGAACCATATGAGAACGTCAGGGGAACGTTCTGTGTTTGTTGGGAAAGAACCACAGCCTCGAATGACAACGAAACTGTTCGTCACTCATCTACACAGAAGATCCTGTGTGTGTTGCATATGGATGGGCTGGAGTATTGAGATTCAAGCAGTCTCTAATATGATTCTGCATTCGCTCGCTCATGTTATCCAAGGGTGTGTTCGTTCAGCGAGCGCCTCGGGCTCAGGAACACTTTATGACCTCCGCTCGTCACTGAGCGTTTGTTCTGCGCACTCATCGACGCATAGAAAAATGCTCTGGGGGCTTTACAAAACAATAAAGACAATCACAACAGAAATTGTGGTTCTACACAAACTAAATTATTTATTTCAAGAGTCCCATTTGTACTGCTCTTGTACCATGTTCTGATATAAAAACTGCTTCAGACACCAGACTTTTGAGCGATATGTGAATCTATGATTTCTGTTTTCAGAAAAGTATTTGGAAAACAATGTTGATATAATTTGGCTAATGAAGGATGCAGAATTAAATGCACCTTCAGTCATTATTTATTTTATTTTTTGCTGTTTTGGAGTATTTAAGCCTTAATTCAATCTGTGCATTCAAGCTTTTCATATATTAAGTGTACATTGAAAAATGTTCAAAAAATCTATACAACAAATCATCAGCTGTTCAAAACTGAATTTGTCAGATCTCAATTCCATTTCTCTTGTGTCTTGTGGTGTTTGTGCAGATCAATTCAATTATCTAAACTCAGTAAGAATCAAATGTAAGAGAAATCCATCAGTTTGATGGTATAACAGTGGTTTGTTTTACTCACTTATTGATTTGTGTTTATCACAATAATTCTGGTCAGGTTTGAGAAGTTTCGTAGAACAGAATGGAAGCATTATAAAGTCAAAATAGAGAGATCACATTAATGTCTATGTGAGGATTGTGATAATGCGTTACGCTTTGACATGTCATCATGTACGGTAATGAAACAGAGATATTGTGGTCATTTGAATGACACGCATCACATCAGTCCCAGAGATTATAACCTCTCTCTCTCTTTCTTTCCTTCTGGAATAGATTAATTTCATTATATTCATTCGTATAATAAAGATTCTGATGTCCAAGCTGAAGGCGCATCAGATGAGATACACCGACTACAAGTTCAGGTAAACACCGCCTTTTTTTTTTTTTTTTTCATGCAAGCAGAGCTCATGCTCTCATTAAATGTGTGTTTCTCTCTCTCTCTTGTTCGTTCTTCTCAGGCTGGCCAAGTCTACGCTCACACTGATTCCTCTGCTGGGAATTCACGCCATCCTCTTCACCTTCGTCATCGATGAGTCTGTGTCAAAGGAGTCTCTTCTGAGGCTGATCCGCCTCTTCTACGACCTCCTGTTCAGCTCCTTCCAGGTCAGAGGGCAAAGGTCACCCGCGCACCATCATCAGATCATATCAATCAGATTGCTTAAAGAGATGCTCTCTGAATGGATTGTATCTGCTGTGAGATGATAACAGATGGTTGAGGTTCATGTGTGTTGTTGTCTGGTATCACAGGGTCTGCTCGTGGCTATCCTTTACTGCTTCGTCAACAAAGAGGTGAGAGATATGTCTCTTTTTTGAAAAGCATTACTTAAAATCACAGCTACACATAATCTATAGCAACTATAAGTAGCAGCTCTCAACTAGTTTTACCTATAAAACCCAGTTGTACGTTGGACTTGATCAGTGACCTAAGACCATTGTTATTTTAGCATCAGTATTATAGATTAGACATTTTCTTGCGACCTTACATGAAGTATTATGACAAAATGCATTATGAAGAAGAATTGGACCTGTTCTGCAGGTGCAGTCAATTTATGAGATTAATAGTACACTTTTACTCAGAACTCACTTCAAACCACCATCGAGTGTTTGTAATAACTTCCTTTTGTGATCACATGTGGAATTTGGTCGTTTACTGTTGTTAAAATATGCTATTTATAGCCTTTTATATCGCTGCACATATGAGCATTTCAGATGTACACATTCAACTCAAGAAAATCACATACAAATATCCTATCATAATCGTGTGTTTATTATCTTATATAATCTATAGTGGCTGTTGTCAAGTTTATTTCTGCTGTGTAAAAGCCTTATCGTGTATGCTCTGCTGAAACTCACCTTGTTTGTGATATTACAACCGCCTCTCCGTTCTTAAGTTGCCAGGTATACATTCCAAGTATATACACATTAGTAAAAGGATCTATTTTAATTTTTATTTGTCTATATACACCTTGGGCAGCCGTGGTACATTATAAAAGTAGCCCAAAAAACTGCAACCCACGGCTCTGTAATTTGTGCCGTTACCCTGGCAACACTGGTTCGCTGTACCCTCATCACACAATGATAGATAACCTTCCGCGCTGCGATGATGGGAAGAAGTTTGGGTCAAACCTTATCAAACGATTCATTTGCATTAAAAAAATATTAACGTGTACATTTTTTGATTAATCGCATGCGTTAAAAGGCAGTAGGTATTAACATAATAGGCAGTATATGAAAATGTATAATTTTAGAAAACACAAAATTATTATAAAAAATTTAACTCCATGACAGAGGAAATTTGCACCAATATACAGTACTGAAATCATCCTTGTGGAGCCTCGCATGTTGAGCATGAACATGTGCCCTTTTTTCATATTTATTGCATTTGATGCATTTTTCACCTTTTTATTTAATTTTGGTCGTATCGCTCTTGCTGTGAATAGTCCTGTGACTCAATAGTCTCTGTTTCTTTGGCTCTCCAGGTCCAGAGCGAGATGCTGAAGAAGTGGAAGAGGTGGAAACTAGGCAAGGACATTGAGGAAGAGTACCGACACACCCACAGCCAGACGCCCCATGCCAAAAGTGGCAGCATGGTCCCGGTGATGACCCACGAATGCCCCGAAACCCCAGAGCTGGCGGCCATGGCCTCGGCAGAGTCCCAGCGTCTGGTGACGGGCCTTCAGAACGGAGTGAGCCGGACCCGGGGCCGCGCGAGGCTGCAGTTGACCTCCGAGCCACAGGAGGGCGCTAGTAACTGCAGCTCTCTGACAGAAGACATTTGTTTGGAAGAGCGTCCCCTCAACAGTGAGTGCTCAGCCGCAGTGACAGAAACCAATGTTTGAGGAATGTGACGCTGACGGCTGATTTTAACACTAATGGATCAATGGAGATGATGTTACATTCCAAACAGGCCACTATCATGAGAAAGCATGGAGATGTGGATCTAGTAACCTTTAAAAAGAAACCGCAGTTATCTCCTGAGTTGGTAAATTACCAAATAGTATTATTTATTGGTGCCTTCTTAAGGTGTGGGCACATTTAACGCTGCTTGGCAAAATTTTGCAGCTGAAATCCAGTTATTAAAAGTGCTGGGGAAAGTTACTTATAAAAGTAATGCATTACAATATTGTGTTACTCCCTAAAAAAGTTATTTTTTGGAAAGTAATGTGTTAGGCTGTGCTGGGCTTGTTTGTTTGTTTTTATTATGAAAAAAAAGGCAAATGTAAAAGCCCTTTTAAACCAAAAGTGAAATGAGTAAGCTTCAGGCTAAAGGAAATGTAAATTCACATCTATACAACAGAGGGCGCAGCTCAAACAAACCTTTCTGCTCTGCTGTAATTCTGGATTGCATGAAGAATAGGAAGCAGCAGAAGAAAGTTCGACACTTTTCAGCGATTAAAAAAAAGCTAAACACAAATATTTATCTAAAGTAATTTTTTCTTATTAGTATGGGTTTTAAATTGGGTCATCGGAGGGCAGCAGATTAAATACATTACAATACAGTACATGATATCTGTGTTATTTAACATTTAATTATTGCAGGTTTGCGGCATATTGTGAGTTTGTATTTCACGGCTTTATTCATTTTGAGGAATACTGAATCTGCTTTTGTGCAAGTGTGATGAGTAAATGCATGCTCACATTTAGTCGAGAACTGGGTTACTTATTTGATAAAGTAACCCAGATATTTTTTTGTAAATTAAAAAGTAAAGCATTACTTTACTAGCGACTTGGGAAAAGTAATCTGACTGCGTTAACTTGCGTTACTCGTAATGTGTCTTACCTCCAACACTGGTCATTAAAATAGGAATCCACATGAGTGTGAAAAAGTTGCGCAGATGTCACCTTATATTCAAGTAGTTCACATTTAATTGCTGCGTCGTCCAACAGAAAGCTGCTTAGTTTGAATGTGTCTTCTGTGTGAGCTGTGCTTCATACGTCGTTACACTGTTGACAACAGACAATGGACTTTTTTTTTTTTTTTGGCTGGGTTTTTGGCTTTGGCCAATTATATTTACTTTTATGCACTTAGCAGATGCTCGTTCCTATTGAGAGAAGCAGAGAGGGTGAAGAGTCTGGAAAACGTCTTCATGCCTCACTGTGAAGGAACGGCAAGGCACTGCTCATTCAATACCAATGAAAACACTTGGTTATTTACCCACTCAGGAGTTAAAAACCCCTTTCATTGTGTTGCCCTTTAAGAAATGCTCACCAAAACATCTCACACTGGCAGATAAGATGTGAGCATCCATAATTCAGTTCCATTTCTACTGAACACTAACCACGGACATAAGAAAAGGAAACTCATCGCTTGCTCAACATCAAAACACCTGAGCTTGATGTTTCCTGTGGAGTGTTCGGTTGGTATCGTGACCAGGTGCTTTAATAAATGGTGTCAAATTCAAGCAGATCCTCAGTGGAAGCTTTTAAAGTGACACTGGCTATATGTCTATCCACGCACATCACTGGAGTGCCATTCAGACTACCCACAATTCATTGGGACAAAAAAAAAAACAGCTCAACTGAGAGCTCAGGAATGATCTTTATGGTTCTTATGTGAGGCTTTTTGCATTGTGCAGGATCTCTAACAGTGTTCCATTACTTAAACATGACATGCTTAATCATTCTGTATTTGGGTGAAAATTGTGTTTTTCAGCGCAAGACAGAAACAGTCTCTCTGTTCATGATGCATTATTTACCGAAGCAAACCACAAGGTACGAGAGGTTATGTTATGAATATACATTGATAATAATGATGATTATTATTATTATTAATTACCGGTATTGCTTTTATAGAAGAAATACTACCTAATAAGGATGCAAAATCATATTTTAGTGTCACATGCCATCTTCTGGCTTGAAGATGTAGTCCATGATATAACAGAATGTTGCTATGCACCAAATACGCAGAAATGCAGTGAGTAAGCAGGTGTTTTGTATCATAGCTGTTTTTATATAGAAGATTTATATAATGTATTGACTAATCAGAAGCCAAAATTGTTTCTTCAGTTTATTAGAATCAGTTAAAATGATGCTAATCATTTCAATTTTTATGCTTATAAGGTTGACACTGAAAAGATGAAGTTGATTTAGTTAAAACCCAACCACTAAATCTCAAGTGACTGTGTATCTACGACCAAGCTTCAGTAACATATTAATAATGCATCATAAACACAGAGCTTCGTATGGAGTCCTGGACGTCATGTGATTGTAATCTGCGTCATTTGAATGTTTTTTTTTTTTTGTGCTTTGTGGAAAGCATTTGTATGGAAGAGTTAAACTGTGGTACATGTGTAAATCAATTTTGTTATTGCCTGCGAGAACAAGAAGTAAAGAGGGAGCAAAAAAGATGTTGAAACCAAAAGGAAAATTGTAAAAATAAAACTCCCCGAGTCTGGTTGTTTAGTCTGTTGTGGATGGCTTTGATTTACTGTAGCCTGATGACTGTTTCTTATGGAGATCTCTGGGAACTCGTTGAAGCCACTGTGGACCACTGCGGCTCCATTAATCACTCACAACACACACTCGGCCATTATTACCACTGCAAACATCCAAATATCACCCATCATGCATTGATTGGCCAAGAACAAAGCAGCTTGATCAAAAGTGTTAAGTGAATGTGCAAATGTGCAGTAATCAAAGAGAGCCTGTTTGTTTGTGTGTGTATCTATCTATATCTATTAGGGGCGTAACTGTACGCGTACTGAACCGAATGGTCCATGGGCAAATTCCAAATGGAAATGATCATCCCTATTCCCTTGGAGTGGGGACTTTGGAGTGAGCAGGGCACGTGCGTGCCATTATGTAGTCGTTTGGAATGCACTTGGCAAAGGGACAGAGACGTAATTTCATCATTATCTGCAGCTGGGATGTTCCCGTGACAACGCAGCACGGTGTGCATCAGTGGATGTCACTGTTTTAATGGCATAGCATAAATGTATTTTTAGTGTTGTTAGCATAACTGTTGCACATGAACATACATTTTATATTTTTAAAACTTTTTTTTTTTTTTGCTATTGTACTGTAATATATAAAAACTAATATGTATAAAACTTTTAAAAATATAAAATGCATATTTTTTTATGCCAGTGTCTGTCAGCAAATCTGCTGACACACACCGTGCTGTGTTGTCACGGGAACATCCCAGCTGCAGATAATGATGAAATTACGTCTCTCCCTTTGCCAAGTGCATTCCAAACGACTACATAATGGCACGCACGTGCCCTGCTCACTCCAAAGTCCCCACTCCAAGGGGATAGGGATGATCACTTCCATTTGGAATTTGAACCGGTTCGGTTCAGTACACGTACCGTTATGCCCTGTACGTATGTATGTAGGTATGTACGTAGGTAGGTAGGTACGTCTGTCTGTCTGTACATCTGTCTGTACGTCTGATGGTCTGTCTTTACATCTGTCTGTCTGTCTGTACGTCTGTCTGTCTGTCTGTATGTACGTCTGTCTGTCTGTCTGTATGTACGTCTGTCTGTACGTCTGTCTGTCTGTATGTACGTCTGTCTGTACGTACACTTTGTATGTAATAAAGGCCTGCCCAAGTGAGGGATGTACCTATTATTCCTCTTTAATTAATTCTGTTCTCAGGTCATTTGCTGTAAGCACATTTCCTCTCTCTCTTTATGATGCAGTAATTTCCGTTAATGAGGCCGCTATTTCATGTATGTTTCAGCGTACTGCTCGAGCATATGGTCTGATCAAAGCCCTCTCCCATCACCGAGCCAGACCTCACGTCCTGACAAGCGTTTCGCAAGCCCGCCGTCATCATTTCCACAGCATTTCTTTTACAGCCCTGAATGGATCATTTGACGGTGAATGACTCTGAGATTGTAATTGTGTGTCATTTTCAAAAGAATATATATTCTGATATATTCCCTCGTGCAGTCAGACTGCGGCTGCGGACACGGCTCAGATCCTTCACTTCATTTACCGCGGTGCTTGACATTAGCACACCTGATTTCAAATGGTCCTGTTGCAATGGAAGCTACAGCGCTGTGCAGTTTAACAGAGCATTTCTGTAGTCAAGCAAAGAGGTTCAAAACATCTGAAATCTTCTTAACATGAAACTTTGAACACAAACTTCAGACTTAGCAGTGCCTCTCTTGGTTATTCAGCTTTTGTTGTCATATACAGTAGTTAATGAATTTTACTTTAGCCTTTTATGATAAATATGATGATTTATCTTGGGGATTTCGCAGCTAACAGGGAAGGTTGTCTCACTCTCTCTTTAAGTTATATAAATGTTAGGAAAAATACATTCTAAATTATGGAAAGTTCTTATAACTTTTAATATTTGATATATGTTGTCTTAATGTTGAGAAAGCGTCCTTATGTTGTTTGTGCTTGATGAACATTCTAAGAAACGTTTTATTTTATTTTTCATTTATTTATTTTTTAAAATCTTTAAAAAACATTAATGTTCTTAGAAATTGTAATATAAATGTTCAAATAATGTTAGTGGAATGTAAGATACATTTTTGCAACCTGTATATAACATTAAAATCACAAGAAAACTGGACATTTTAATAAAAATAAACATTGAAATAACATTTGGGATGAAATAAAGTTAGTAGAATGTTGTGAGAAATGGTTTTGTAATCTTCAAAAACATTATAATCATGACAAGAAAACTGGACATGTCAATGCATTAGAAACATTTCAAAAAATGTTCCTACGATGTGTTTTTTTTATATATATAGTTTGTTACCTGGGTTAATGTTGTCACATCATCAGATTCGATTTAAAGAACAAACGATGCAAATATAAGGATCAGAGCTCACAAACTGTGCATTTAGATCTAAATCTGACTAAATGTATCTATTTAGGGTCGTCTTAAATAATAAAAAGGAACTTATTCATTGGATTTTTAATATAAAAGTTTTGCCTTTAAGAAATTAATAAGCTTGTACTTTTGAGAAATCTGCTTCAAATGAATATATAAGATTAAAACTCCAGTAGTCTAATAAAAACAGGTTTATTTTACACTAAGCAGGTCGACTCGTGGAGGCTGATCACCAGTATTGGGGAGTAACTGTAACATACCAGAATTATGTAATTTAATTACAAATGCAATTGTAATCTGTTACAATTACTGAGGAAAAAATGTGTAATTAAAGTTACATCTGAATATTTTCACACACATACAGATTTGATGGATTTCTTTCCCAAATTGCATTGACTTCTCTAAAATATGAGGAATCAATGTTTCAGGAGTTTAGGACACAGAATAGGACTCATGCTCATTTAATAACTGTTTTATTTCCTATTTGGTTTTATCTATAGCCTAGGAATTTATTCATGTATTTTTTTTTAAGATTACCTGTTTTTTTTCCAAGCCATGCCATTGTTTCCTATGCAAAGATTTGATTTCAAAAACAGTATCATAGCTATTAAACTATATCTTATGATTTTAAATATGTATTTAACCTCAAGAGCGATCTCAAAGTAAAAAGAGGAGCTAATGTTTGATTTCGTGGTGGTCGTGCATTAAAATTAAATGAAAATCTGACAGTATTCATTGTTGAGTATGCTACTACTGTAAAGTTAACCCTGCCTGCTTTAAATGTTTGAAAATGATTAACAGTTGAAAACGTTCGCTAGAAATTTAGAAAAGTAATCAAATGTAATAATTTACATTAAAATGTAATAAGTAGTGTAACTATTTCAATTTATTAAATAGGGTAACTTGTAATCTGTGATCTTCCAACACTGCTGATCACATGACCAGCTAGATAGACTAGCTAGCCCATATCCTACTGCTGGAAAAGTCCCAGTATAATGCCTCCGTTAACGGACCGACACCTTCACTTGTGGAATAAATTATTCATGTCTGAATGTGAATAAAGCATTTTCTACATTTGCAGAAAACATTTGTTTTTCCGTGAAGCCCCAGACCCTGCCGTGTATTGTAAATGTTCAAAGGTTTACTGTATAATACTGAACTTAAAATGTAAACAACATAAGTTGTATGACCTCATTTTTATAGCTCAGTACGTGTGTATGTGACAGAAAAATCTGAGATTGTTATGTTTTAAACCCCCATTTGCCGACTGATTTATTGCCCGGTTCTTATCGTCCGTCCGCACAGAGCTGCATAAACAAACTCCAACTGACTCTCATTTCTCTCATGTTTGCTCAACGATTTGTCAGTGTTTATGTAGTGTTTAATTGATGACAAACAGTTTGTTTGGCCTGTGGCTCCACATAATCAAGCGAACGTGTGTGATAAGGCGTGTGTGTTTATAATCATAGGAACATGAACATGGATGTGAGGAGGACCGCGCATCAGCGGAAGTCGCACAGGGATTCATAGAAGTTGTTTATTGACATTGAGTTGGAGGTTTTAATTGACAGAATCTTCTTCATTTATCTCGTTTGCTCGGTGAATGAACAGAAGGGGTGAGTCTTTCTCTCTTTGTCTCTGTTCCAAACCCGACCTGCCTTGACTAGATAGAGAGCAGCCTTCTAAAAGAGCAACCTAACTGAAATAAATCTTGTAGTAAGTGACAGATTTAAAAACTGTACGTAGGAAGCGACATGTAGACGCATTAGCATGCTAAGTTACAGGAACGATCTAATACAGAAAATAAATTTTGATAATTGATTTTAGGTTATTAAAAATTTCCAAATAGCTTGAAATGCAGCTTATGTAGGCAGCCGTTTGGAAGAGAGCCGCTCTCTGCTTCCTGTGCTGGTGCTCAGATAAGAGACGCTTTAGTGCTCATTTTCTCTCTCTCTATAGTCGTGTAATGGCTGTGATTTAAAGTCATCCAGACACTCTGCATCCCTGCTCCCATCACACACTTCACCAGCTCACTCAACGACAGAGAGAAAATGCTAGAAATGGATGAGAAAGACATGAGAAAGACAGGTCACAGGAAGCATCTACTTTTTCATTCACGTTTTGAATGTCTGTCAATGGTGGAAGGTGTTTTTTTTCCATTTTCAGTTCAGCATGATGAGTACAGTTTATTGACATTGCAAACAAAATTATTTTTAAATAAAGCAAAATATTAAGCATACTTATTTTGAAATGAAATGAAATATAACATTTACATTTAGTCATTTAGCAGATGCTTTTTATCCAAAGCGACTTACAAATGAGAACAATGGAATCAATCAAAACTAACAAAAGAGCAATAGGTTACACTTTATTTTGATAGTCCACTCTAGACATTCTACTAACTATAAGTAACTTTTTAACTACATGTCAACTGATTCTCATGAATTCGCAACTACATGTCTACTAACTCTCAGTAGGGTAGGTTTAGGGTTAGTAGGATAAGTTGACATATACTTACAACATACGGACTATGAGAAACTTTGCATGTTGTGGACCCATCAAAATAAAGTGTTAGAAGATATTAAGCAGACGGTCTACTAATACTCTAATGACTGCTAGTTGACATGTAGTTGCAAAGTTACTTACTGTTAGTGGAATGTCTAAAGTGGACTATCAAAATAAAGTGTTACCGAGCAATGATATGCAAGTGCTATAACAAGTCTCAGTTAGCTTAACGTAGTAAAGTAAGTTAGGTTGTTTTTTTTGTTTTTGTTTTTTTTATAATTTTTTAAAGAACAGAATTAAAATAGAGAGTGCTGGAGTTAGACGGTCAAATAAAGATGGAAGAGATGTGTTTTTAGCGGATTCTTGAAGATGGCTAAGGACTCAGCCGCACAGATTGAGTTGGGCAGGTCATTCCACCAGGAGGGAACAGTTAATGAAGAAGTCTGTGAAAGTGATTTTGTGCTTCTTTGGGATGGGCGACAATAAAACAACGTTCACTTGCAGAACACAAGCTTTTAGAGGGCACATACGTCTGAAGTAATGAATTTAGGTAAAGTGGTGCAGAGCCAGTGGTGGTTTTGTAGGCAAACATTAATGCCTTGAAAAAAAAGTAATATAAAAAATATAATATAAAATAAATAATATAAAATAATATAACAAATAATGTAAAAAGTAATAGTAGCAAAATGAATGAATAATTGAACAATATTGTTATTCAATTGTACTTTTACGATGTACTGTTCTTTATTCAAGCTTCTCAGCCCCTTATTTTTGTTTCACAGAAGAAATGTCAGGTTTGCAATGGCATGAAAGTGAGTGGTGACAGACTATCCATTTTGGGTAAATTATTACTATAAATCCAAAAATAATTGAACTGATTTAAGCTAGGGCTGCTCGCTTAATCGAAATGAAATAGCGATTAGGCAAAAGCTGCGACTGTCATGTGCATCTTGTCAGTGAAGCACGGTTCTGTGATCAGTAGTAAATCTCCATCCGAAGGCCAGAGAAACTACAAATACACCCCGCAGGAGAAACCCAGGAAATACCGATTGCTGCAGCTGAATAAACAGAAGATTTAACTGCTTTCATTGATTCAGCATGACTAATAAACAGGACTACGACAATATATGATTTATCTGAGTCCTTATTATTATAATTATTATTGTAATTTTCATTATAATAAAGTATATAATAATGCAATGCTAATCAACATAGCCTTTATCACTGCTTAGAATACTATGATACATGTTGCATGCCTTATTCTGTGTAAGAAGCCACATCATCTCACAGAAGGATTTATTTCAAACACTCGACTGACGTTATGAAGTGAGTTTGGTGTAAAAACATGTTATTAAATGTGGTATTTTCACGTGCTTTCAGATGGAGCAGCATTTACTACACAGAGCCGTAGTTCACTGAGAAGCTACGCAAACAGCTGTCATTATCGATTTCTTCGATTTCTTAATCGTGTGATTAAATCGGTCTGCGATTATGAACGTGATATTGCGTAGCTTGTCAGTGAACTACGGCTCTGTGTAGAGCTGCTCCATCTGAAAGCATGTGATGGAGATTTACTACCGATAACAGAACCAGCTTTGCTGACATGATACGCATGATAATTGCATTCGATTAATCAAGCAGCCCTAATTTAAGCTTTATTTAAATGATATGATTTAGTCGTTTGTCTGTATTTTAGTGACCTTTAGAGCTCCTCCTTACCCTTCATAAAATTCCAAACCATGTGTCTCTGCTAACACAAAGGTCAAACACAACACTTGAAGGTCTGTAATGGTTTGTGTTTTTACAGCAATAACTACTCTAAGAACACGAGTCCTTCAGCCTTGGTTGTTTAAGGTGAGTCAGGCAACCTCAAGCATTTCTCAAACAGACCAGTGATTTACTCAAGAACATGTGCCTTAAACTCAGACTTTAATACTGAAGTGATTCCTCAAATAAACACTTCTGACACATTTTCATGTGTCTGTTATTGGTCTGCCTCTCTGGTTATTCAGTAAAATTAATTCATGAACATTTAACAGATCATTTCTTGAACTGAAAGGGAATGATAGCAAAGTGTTGGTGTCCTCGTGGGAACGTCACTGCTTGTAGCATCACAAGTGCAGATGCTACCTCTGTGCCGCAGTTTTGGTGCTCTTTATTTAGCTGTATGTTTTGTGCTCAGCGGTGAATAGAAATCTAAATTTAGATTTATGCAGTGTTTGAGTGAAGAACAGACTTAGGTCACTATTCACTAAAGCTATCATATTACTTCATTAGCTGTATGGACTATGCTTTCACAGTGCTGTAGGCACTGTAACAGAATGTTGTTGTTGTTTTGTTAAATGTCTTTCTTTCTGTTTTACCATTTGCGTGGTGCTTCTGCAAGTGGGACAAACATAGACTATGAAGGGTCTGTGAAGTTGTGCATGTTTCTGATTTAATTTGTTTAATATTACTTTAATATTTGAATTTTAGATGCTGCACATGTATAGTTGTTCCTACATAGCCATATTTCAGGAAAGAAATCTGTACACGGAAGTGAGCTAAATCTGGTGAAATCTTTATTTGAGGACATCCTCATTTGCAAAAAGTGTTCTGTGACAGTTAGGTTATGATTTATCTGTATAAAACAATAAAACCCTATGGAAAGGCCCCATTTAGTTATAAGCTAAGTAAACTTGTGTGTATGGCCATCTATAGGGCTGTGAATGAACTCTAAAATATTAATAAGTGCATTTTCTTTGACGATTGAATTATTTTATCATTCCACCTTATACCTGCACTTCATTCATCTTAATAACCCAAACACGTAAATTTTCATATAGTGGCATTTCCCTTGACTTCTGTTGTTTTGCTCTAAATCTAACTGTCATTTTTTGCATGACATTAGTATGTTTATTAAGCCATTTTAACATTGTTTAAATTGATTTCTGAAGGAAAGTTCTGCAGTAGCATGTTCACAATGCCAACCTCAGCATTCCACAGTGTGTGGACAAATCAAATCAGATCTTTTTAGTCCAGTTGGCAGAGCAATCTGAAAACATTTTTTTTTTTTTTTTATCTATTAAGTCGCTGTTTCCTCCAACTCTTAGAAATCCTCCTGATTTTTCTAGTGTAAAATCTCCTGTATTCTGATATTGCTTAATGTTCTCTGCAGTACCATTTATATAAAGCAACACTAGAATTTCTTGAATTTGCAAGTTTAAAATACTTGTAAAATGCAGGTTTAGTTTGATCTTTAGCTCCATTTAATTTTAACGGTCTAGTGACGTTCCATATGAGGATCAGAGAAGAGAAATGCAGGATGAAACAGCAGAAAAAAACAAAAAAAAAACAATGTTCTGATACATGTGAATAATCCTCAAAACATCTCACATTTGCTTAGTGGAGTCGAATGCCTCAAAGACATAATTTGCAGTGATCTTTAATAATCTCTTTCATGGAAAAAATGCAAAAAAAATAAAATAAAAATCTGTGATAAAGTGTTGTGTAAAACAAATTTATTGTTAAAAGTAACATTTTAATCTGAGAATTTAATGGACTGTGAAATTACTTTGCACACAAAACATTTTGCACATCTGTATAATTGCTATGCAAACATTCATCAAGAATCGGCATATGAATCTCAACAATGGGGACAATCAACAAAAGCTCCATGCTGCAGTGCATTCTGGGTGCACCAATCAAATCTCATCCATGGCTCCCAGAATGCATTGCAACATGAATAAATTGTGCACCTGAATTTTTCTTAAATGAAAACTTTCAGGGCACAACACATTTATAAAATTGTTAATGTTGTCAAAAACTCAAGCTGTAGAAACAAAGAGTTACTGTAGTCAACAATGTAAAACGTAACAGTCAGTAACTTGAGCTGCTACATCATGATTTTGACAGTATCAAGCAGCCAGCATCACCTGAATACATTTTCTTCTGGTTTTCTTTGCTATAACAATGTGCTTTATAAAATTACTTATTTTTTTCTGACTGCTGTTAATCTGTGTTTATAAAGTCAAGGGTCAAGAGCCTAACCAAAGCAAACACTATTGACCAAAATGGTAGCTTCAAATTAAATAAAACTATGAACCTAAACCTCTGTTAATTCTCAGTAAGAACGTTTGCATGACAAATAAAATCAAAGTGGTTAGTAATGCATGAAGCTGGTGATGCTGTTTGTGGAGTTGTTTAATTCTCCTCTGCTGAGATCTTCAGAGATTTAATGTGTTTTATTTCAGTTGTTTTCATCTAATGCAGTGAATGTATGTCAATTGTAGTTGTGTTTCAGATGGTCTCTTTATCTAGACATACAGACACAGAGTAGTGTTCATTTAACACTGAGGATTTTATTGTGTAGATGCTGAGATGTTAATAAAACTTCAGTTGAAAGAACATTTCAGAACATCATACTAACCTTTAAATAATGTTCTATTAACATTAAGGAAACTGGACAAATTTATGTTCTTGGAACGTTACAAATCAATGTTCCTAGAATGCTGAGTAATTAATGAAAATGAAGTTGAAGGAACATCAATACTAACCTTAAAAAAACGTTCCACTAACATTAAGAAAACTTGACAAATAGAATGTTCCCATAACCAAAACCATAACCAAAAAAAAAAAAAAACGTTTTTAAAACTTTCTTAGAACTTAAAATTGTTAGCTGGGTATCTGTCTGTCTGTCTGTCTGTCTATCTCTTTAGTCTTCATTTTATTATGGATTTATATATCAGATTACTGTATTTTTATGATAGATGGATGGTAGATAGATAGATAGGCCTAAATAAATAAATAAATTAAACCTAGTGGCTAATCACAAGCATATCACTCCAGTTTGGCATGTTTGAACTGAAGATGTGGTTTCCTAAAGGATAACAGTTATGACAGAGTGGAGTTTATCAGGCTGGAGAGCCACTGCTTTCCCTCATTGACTTCCATGCATGAAATAAACTTTGATCCCAAATAGGCTACATCAATATTAAGTGTGTTTTTTTAGATTTATTTAAAGGGATTTAAGGTTTAGACGCCAAACGGATCACTGACTAATGTTGATTCTCCGTTAACATCAAACTATTTGTGTCATCAACACAGGAGGTCAACTGGAAAGACATGGCAAGACATTCATTTGCATACGAGCTTCAAGGTTGGAGCTGATTTTCAGTGAAAGAGCTGCAGAGGACTGAGCATGAGAATAAAAAAGTCATCCAATGACGTAAAGATCCTTCATGTTATGATTGTTCGACAAAGCAAACAATTAGTTTGATTGAAAGATTGTTTGTCATTAATGGTGCTGCAAACACATGTGCTTGAACTTTTAAAAGGCAGGGCAAACCATATATCTTCTGTTGTTAAATTCGTGCAAATTTCGTTCAAGCTATTCAAATTAGATCAGGCAGTGTTAACCTGCTTAAAATGGACAAATACCATTTTGTGTTGATCACAGTCTTTTTTGCAACAATTTACTGGCTGCTGAGAACAGGAAAGCATAAGACTTAAGACTCAGATTTTATGAGTGGGTTCAGATAGGCTACTCGATGTCTAGAGGATCTGCAGTACACTACTGCCTCCTTTTGGCTTCATCGAGCTACTACATATAGGCAGTAATTATTTATCAGGTCATTAGCAGAAAACGTTTTTTTTTTTCTTTCATCCAGTGAATGTCTAAACAAATCTCACATATCTCAGGCTGTTTTGGAGAAGAGTGCACAAGAGTTGATGCCAAAAGAGAGGCTTCTGAAAGTGTGTGTGTGTGGGAGCAGTCATGTGTCATTTGCATACACTTTGGGCGGACGTATATTTTATGCAAATTTTCATCAAGTGAGACCAGTGGATTGGCTGGACTGCGCTGCCTTACATGCTGATGCTCCTTCATGCAAATCTGATTGCACAAAGTAAATTGTTTAAGATTGGAGAACATTTCCACAAAGTCACTGGTTTAAACTGGTGATTTAATTTTTTTTCTGGTCAAGGTATGGGTTGTGAGAACAGCAAAGAATCATGTGAGAGCTGCAAGGACAACTGCAACACTGAATGCAGGTGTCACTGTCATCAGGATCACCAAGGCAGCGGGCTGGATGTGTGTGAGATGTGTGAAATATGTACGGAGAGTTTTCCTGGATGTTGTGATTTTGTGGAAGTGTGTATACAGTGTTGTTCAGACAGGTGAGTAGTGTTTCTTTTAATTACTGCTGGTTCATAATTTCTCTCTAAATTGGGATTGTGTAGGCTATCTACAGTATGTTTATTAGTACAACAAAAGCAACATGTGTCCAAACATGCTTACCTTCCCAACTAACAGAATTTTGTTATAAGAACATTCTCCAAATATTGAGTGTTAATTCTGGGAACATAAAAAAATGTCCAGTTTTCTTGACGTTAGAGGAACGTTTTTAAAAGGTATGATGTTCGTCAAAGGCATTACACAAACTACAACTTTCTTCAGCCACAGCCTTAGATGAACTGAATATAAAATACATTCAATCTCTTAAGATCTGATTAAACAACTCCACAAACAACATTACCAGCTTCAATTATTACTAACCAGCAGAGCTGGAACTTTCCAGTCACAAGCAAGTCTCGAGTCAAATCCCAAGTCCTCAAAGAGTTAAAGTTAATGAGATAATTAAGTGACTAATTAAATGATGATTGTGCGTTAGTGATGAACACCTGCTGTTACTGAGAATTACAGAGGATCAGATTATGTTTTATTGGTTAAAATGATGCCACCATCATGGAGATCAGTGTTTGCTTTAGTTGGGCTCTTGACCCTTGACTTCCTGTGTTAGTTTTCTTTGTGTAGCAATGCATGTCTGGACTGGTTTCCTGTTTTTCTCAGAAGTCAAAATTTGCTGAAAATCTAACTCAATCAACAGGAGAGAAGAACTTTCTTCTTCTGGACTCATTTAAGCAAAAGAATTTCATTGTTGTTTTGTGATTAGCTTCAGCATAAATCAATAATCCAATCAAAAAGAAAGACATTTATAATGAGATGTCTGAACGTGAAGCTCACCAGATCTCCAGCTCAATGACTTTCTTGACCTTAGGCCGTGTGTTCCCTCCTTCTCCATACATTCCAAAAAAAAAAAATGCACGATATTTCTTTTGCAGATAAAGGGACACATAACTCACATGGATGATTTTCAACAGACAATCATTTAAAAAATAATTAAAAAGTATAAAAAGGGCAACCATACTCCCCAAATAATGTGCTTATGTCTTTTATATGATTGCTGTTTATTGTAACCAATTAAGTTTAATCAATGTTGTATAACCCTTTTTAGTATATAACGTTATGAACGTGTATGCAAGATAACTGATATTTAGTGTTGAAAGGAAGCTTATTTTATTTGCAATTCCTTGGTGTGAATGAAATTATGATATTCGGTATCATACGCAGGTTACAACACTTTATAGAACTTTCAACTAAATATTCTAGGGCATTTTCTCCACGTGATAAATTGAGTAGCATGTGATTTATGCATGATAAGGAACTGCACGGGTGTGGACCTGCCCTGCAGGGACAATTAGATTGGAAGATCACGTCAAGGGATGGACCAAATCAGCACCACTTAAAACCAAGTGACAGAGAATTAGTTCTCGCTCTCTCGATCTTTGGCTCTTTCGCCTTTGTTGACCGTGCTACAACTGGCGCCCACATGCTGTACCACCAGGCGAGAGAGACTCTAGAACTCAAACATTACGTCAAACTTCATGACTCTTTCAGAAATCTTTAGAAGCCTGAAGCCACGCAAATAAACACTGAGAAGAACTTCCAAAGCTTCTGCGTCACAACTAACCCATCCCCACGAGGGCTTTCCCAAAAGGACATCATCTAACGACCACTCGCCACCCAATCAGAAGCATCGTGGTTCCCTCAACCAGGAAAGGATACCCTGCTCTCCTGTCAGCTTAAGTCAAACGCAAGTAACAAACAAAATCTCCTTTTTTGCTGGAAACTGGTGAAAAATCATAAAGCAGAGATTCCCACTTCTCTTTACTGCTTAATGATTTTTCTCAGGTTGAGATTAAAGATCTAATAAGATACTAGAATTTTGAATACAAAATTTTGAATTAATTTCTTACAGTTGTAAAGCAGAGAGATCAGTAATGAACATAATTTTGATATGAAGAGTTAGTCATCATGATTTGCCCAACAAAAGGAAACACTGGTCTCTTTGATGGTGATTTCAAACAAAACAATAAAGCATCTAAACCTCTGTTAATTCTCAATAAGAGCTTCTCTAGAAGTCTGACAGAAATAAAGTCAATCTGGTCAGTCTGATGCTGTTTAATCAGATCTTGAGAGATTTAATGTCTTCTTTTTTTTCAGTTGATTTCATCTTCAGCTGTGGCTGAAGTCAGTTGTAGTTCTTGTGTTTCTCTTTCTTCGGTGATTCTTCTTGATAACAGCAGGTGTTCATCATTAATGATCAATCATTACCTAATTATCTCCTTAACTCCAGCACTGCTTCAATTCTACTTGAACACTCTGTAGTGTGGAAACACATGAACACTGGCGCAAATTAGACCAAATCATTTTTTTGAGTGTACATCTGACTTCATCTGACTTCAGCCACAGCCTTAGATGGAATCCACTGAAAAAAACAACAACAAACAAACAAACAAACAAAAAAACACACAAGGTTTGCTTTAGTTGGTCTCTTGACCCTTTTACCAGTTCAAAGTAATTTGTTTCTGAGTAATTGCAATATTGTTTCACAGCAAACATTTGTGTATTGCTGAATCAGGCCTTAGTTTGTGTTTTCTGCTTATAGCTCATGATGAATGAACATCATGAAGTGGTCTCTCTTTTTGGTTTATTGATTGACATTCAGGTATTACTGAACAGCAAAAAAAGAAAGAACTATGAGACAAATGCCACCGTAACACTTCAATATTGAAAAAAAAAAAAAAGACTTTATTGCTCGGGCTTTTAGACATCCTCAACATCAACTGCAGAGCATGATGGGAGTTTTTACAATGATTTTACCCAGCATGCATTGCAGCATGAAGCATGTTGTTGATTGTCAACCATTGTTGAGATTCATATGCTGGTTCTTGATGTCTGTATATGTCTAAATAGAACTGGAGTTGCATTTTTTATATGCATTACATAGGTTTGAAATTCATTCATTATGACTATTGGAGTAACACTTTGTTGTTATGCTGTAGTTTCATACGATTGATTATGAAAAACCTAAGCATGAAAATGAAATAATGTATTTTGATTTTAACCAGGCCAGCTCGTGATGACAGTTTCATCATATAAAAAGAGCTAATAGCTACTCACTGCATAGCTCTGATCTCTCTGCTTTACAACACTACATGCATTGTTACAAAAAGAGATATAATGCAGAAAGTCAAGGGCCAAGAGCGCAACTAAAGCAAACACTGACCTCCATGATGGTGGCATCATTTTAACCAATAAAACATCAACATCTGATCCTCTGTGATTCTCAATAACAGCAGGTGTTCATCACTAATGCTCAATCATCATTTAATTAGTTACTTAATTGTCTCATTAACTTTAACTCTTTGAGGACTTGGGATATGACTTGAAGATTTGCCTGTGACTTGAAAGTCTCACCTCTGATAAATACTGTCATTTATTTTTATTTTTTTATTTTTTAAACATCTTTTGTGTCATTAATACACTCACAGACATCAACGTTCGGCAACACAACAATGGTGGCAATGGTGCGTCATACCAGCATACAAAACACATTCATGGCTCCCAGCATGCATTGCTGCATTTTTATTATTATTATTTTTTTTTTTTTTTTATTGTCACCATTGTTTTGGTTTGTATGATGAGTGCTGATGTCTAAGTGTGTTGTATTAAATCTTTAAATAGTTTTGGACAATCTTACATAAATCATTTAAGTGTTACAAATCGTTATTTATTTATACTATGGGACTGTTAAATGTTTGAATCTGATTGGCTGACAAACATTCTATGGTGTGCAATTATTTTCAGGGAAACGCACTGCGAGCGTAGTTCCAGGCAGATATTGACTGCATTAAATGACCATATCACTTTGTCAAATTATTTGAGTTATTTCAAAGGTCCTTACAGCAAAAGAACCAAAACCCACAACGACACTGTGGTAGTTCCCGCTTTTTCTATGAAGAATCACTCTTGAAGTCTTGGGGTTTTGATGCCAGAAGAGAGACTTTATTATCATCAGAGACAATAAGGCCGAGAAGACAGTGCAGTAAATTTCTATCGAATCTGTGTCCGTACAGCCTATTTATACAGTTTTTCTCTAGGCATGTTCAATACATTTCATACATTGCCATTTTACCTTTTTTGGCTGTGGCTCTAGCCTGCTTTTAGGAAGTAGACAGGGGGCCTCAACTTATGTTAAGGGAGATGAGGAGGCCTGATCATATATTTTGTGTAATGTCTAAATAGAGTGTGCAGCTTCACCATATACTGCAGTTTTGAAATGTCTGCACATTCCATTCTCATGCAGGCCTCTACACACAGGCAGAGACATTATTATGTTAGGAGAATAACTTGATACATAAATGGTTATAAAATGATCAAGTATAATCAATGTGAATATATTTTGATTAATAAAACTCTTCGTCAACACTGGCCAAACAAATACATATAGTAAACAAAAGGATAAAAACGACAGATCATATCCATGTTTTTGCCACAAAATTATGCTTTATGTATGGAAAGCACATACTCTCTCTCCCTCCCGCTCTCTCCCTCACACACGCAGTTTGCACACATGCTAATATAAGCGCTAATGTTGTTAGCGCTACTCTGACGATTTTATCAGTAACATAGTTTAACAACTTAAAAACTACATGACTTCTCACATGTGAGGTAACAACAACAACAACAGCGCTGTTTGTGAAGAAAATTAACAAAGTTTCACTATAACTAGAGACATCCCAGTCAACACGTGAGGTCACGCGATGATCACAGTGACATCACACCATTCTCATACGGTGGTCCTCACAGTGTGAGTAATATATGAGCTCATTGTGAACTCAAAATGTTGAGCAGGTTGAGAGGAGGCAGATCAAATATCAGTCGCTGGGGGACATTCTACTTCCTGTTTCTCAACACTATCACAGAGATATCACAGTGGTGTCACATGATGAGCTCATGAGTGCATGCCCAGCTAACAGATTTCTGTTATAAGATACAAGTGAAACATACGTTACCATCATGGTGAGTAGTGTTTGCTTTAGTTGGGCTCTTGACCCTTGACTTTATAATGTTATATATTTTTGGGGGCTGCTGTAACTGTGTTTGTAAAGCACATTTGTTATGGCAAGAAAAACCAAAAAGAGACTGCAACCAGTTGATACTGGTTTGTTATTGATGATAACACAGTCATCACTTAGACTCAATATGCAGTCTTGGTGAGGTTTTATTAATCAATAGTTTCTAAATATAAAAGCTCTGTGATTATACAGTATAGGACCCAGCAGTCTCATCAGTTATGAAGGATAAAAGCATAAAACACAAACATTAACTATCCTCTCATTTAAAAACAAAAAGAGACATCAATAATCAGTGTATGAATCTCAACAATGGTGACAATCAAAAGTTTCATGTTGCAATGCATGCTGGGTACCTAGTATCTGTGCAGTGAGTGCACTTTGACCTCACTTTAGTATGAGCACACAGTGAGGACGCTGTGAGGTTACACTTTTAGCTCACTGTTACCTCACATTGTGACCTCATCACGAGTATCCTGTGAGATCAGGGTGAGATCACTGTGAGATCAAATTGTTGACTGGGATTGCTGCCGAACACTATTGAGAAACGCACAGACTCACAGAGGTAACGTTAATTTCTCTCTTTCTCACTCTCATAACTTAGTTATTCACTGTATTAAATGCATTAGTCTGATATCAACAACTCAAGTCCCCGTTACTTGGTTTAAAATTACGTTTTGGAAGTAGCAACGGAGGCATTGGATGAGATGCGAAAGAACTAATCCTACTCACAATAGCGATTTAATTAGAAAAACCAGACGAATGCCTTTTAAATATATCATCAGATCAATGTCTTGAGGTGTGGCAACTGTAGTATAAACAGAATAATTGACTCAGGGCCGTTGAATTATTAGAAAAGTAATGCACACTTGAGGTGTAACGGCCACGATGCGAACCACCTCGGGTGTGCATTATTTTTCTAACAATTCAACAGCCCGTTGTCAATTATTCCTATTTTTTTTTTTTTTTTTTCACATTTGAGTTTTTTATTTCGTTCTCATGTAACATTTCAGTTCCAAAAGTAAGCAACACAACATAAAAAGCAGTTGTGTAAACTACTTTAATGCAGTCTTCATCAAAACAGATATGTTGAGCTGCTTTATCAACCCAGAAATATATTTTGAAAACAGCTGCAAAAGAAACAACTCAACAAAAGTCAAGGGTCAAGAGCCCAACTAAAGCAAGCGTTGATCTCCATGACAGTGACTTTATACGAAACATTTTCAATAAGTCATCAACATCTAAACCTCTTTTAATTCTCAATAAGAACTGCTGTAGATGTGTG